>NC_035442.2:97327940-97634193 GCF_002127325.2 Helianthus annuus
AAGGTAAAAGTTAAAAAGGAGGAGGATTGATCGCTTGGCAAGCATATGGAGAATGTAAATCCGTGCCGCTCTCGAGCGATTCACTTAAATATACACCCTCGGCCGAGTGATTGAGTGATCTCCCGTGAGGTATGTGAACTTGTATATAAATGGAATTTTAATAAGGCATGCTATGCCCAAATAAGTAGTTTATCTTATGAAAAGTTCAAAATAAACCATGACGAATAAGATTGTAAATAAAATAAAAATAGAACCTATACAAATTGGATTCCCGACACTCTAGGACAAGTTAAAAAACTTCTCTTCTACCTATTCCATTTGGGAGTGTAAGCCACATTAAAAGAGTTTTGCTTGAGGACAAGCAAAAGTTCAAGTGTGGGGTATTTGATGTGTGTAAAATGCAACATATAAAACACATCATTTAAGGCATAAAACTAACCCTTTTTAAGTACTAATGTTGGAAAAAGAGTGTTTTTGTCTTCCTTTTGTATTTTCAGGATGAAATGAGCTCAAAATCACAAAAGAAGCAAAAAGACCACTAATTCTACCATAAATACAAGAAAAGGAACAAAAGTAAACTGCCCGGACCCTCAACGGCACCTCCCAAGACAAAGAGAAGAGAACAGAGCCTGAACACGCCCCGTGTCCAGTGAACACGCCCCGTGTCCAGTGAACACGGGGGCGTGCCCAGGAAGCAGCAGAAAAGACAAACCAGTAGAAGCTTCCATTGCTCACCACGGGGCCGTGCCCAGCGGACACGGGGGCGTGTTGAAAGTACAGCAGGCGCATTAATTGTAATTCGCAATTACAATTAATGAAGAGAGAGAATGTCAGACGGGCACGGGGCCGTGTCCAGCGGACACGGGGCCGTGTCCAGCATTCTGTTCAGCCTATAAATAGAGGAGCTTGGCTTCATTCTCTCTCATCCCTTGGCACACCACCTCTCTCACACTTCATCCACCACACCACCACCATAACACCATCATCCACCACCATCATCCATTGTCCATCATAGAGTGTGTGAGTCGTCTCGGGATCCAAGATTGATCGTAAGAGTTCTTGACAATCAAGGCCATGTTTGCCTAAGTCTCTTACATCACTTGGTGAAGACAAGTGTTTAGTATAATACTTTTTATTTTTAATCTTTTGCACTTTTTATTTGGTTTTGTATTAATGACTTTAATAACTAGTTACTTATGTTGAAGGTGATCTTTCCTTATCGTTTGTCCGTGGTGTCTTGGCATTATTTTACTGTCTATATAAATAAAAGATTTTCACCATTCATATCTCCACGGTCTATATGGAGGTATGTTGGCTACCTGGTCGGGGGTTAAGGGAACGGTTTGGTAAAGGTCTTGCCCTTGTTCAGCGTTTAGAGGTCCTGCTTGGGACCTGGGTCAAATTTAGTAGGATCTCCTTCAATGCCCATAGGTATTGGATGGCGGGGATCCAAACTCTTTGACCCCCTCATAAGCTAACTACTATTAATACTATAACCCGGCTACTTAGGACTGTATCCCTGCTGACTCAGACTACTTAGCCGAGGGTAACGTCACCGCCAAAAGCGGGGCCTACCATAATTTGCATTAATAACTTAATTCATTATCTTTCAATAATCCGACCCTTTAGGATTGTATCCTTGCTGACTCAAACTACTGGGTTGAGGGTAACGTCGCCTTCAAAAGAGGGGCCTACTACAATAACTAAGATAATCTCTTAAACAAGTGCAAAAGTGCGAAAATAATCAAAGGTTATACTAATACACGTGTCGGATCCAAGTGATTCATCTTGTCTATCTGTTTTTATTTTATTTTCTTTTTCAGCATTTAGTTAGTTTTTATTTTTCTTAGTTTAAAACATTTTTCTAACTTTTTGATTTGATTAGACGTTGAGGATAAACCGGTATTAAAAGCTCTTGTGTCCTTGGACGACCTCGGTATCTTACCAACACTATACTACGTCCACGATGGGTGCACTTGCCCATATGTGTGTTTAGTGTTAGTAAATATCGTGTTTTATAAATTTAAAACTTGGCTAAAAGTGTAAAAAGGGCTTAAATATATATCTAAAAATATAACACACTTCACGCACATCAGTAACGTCGCCTTCAAAAGAGGGGCCTACCACATTATGCGTTAATAACTTAATTAATTATCTTTCAATAATCCGACCCTTTAGGATTGTATCCTTGCTGACTCAAACTACTGGGTTGAGGGTAACGTCACCTTCAAAAGAGGGGCCTACTACAATAACTAAGATAATCTCTTAAACAAGTGCAAAAGTGCGAAAATAATCAAAGGTTACACTAACACACGAGTCGGATCCAAGTGATTCATCTTGTCTATCTGTTTTTTATTTTATTTTATTTTTCAGCATTTTAGTTAATTTTATTTTCTTTTTAAAAATCTTTTTCTAACATTTTTTATTTGATTAGACGTTGAGGATAAACTAGTACTAAAAGCTCTTGTGTCCTTGGACGACCTCGGTATCTTACCAACACTATACTACGTCCACGATGGGCGCACTTACCCATATGTGTGTTTAGTGTTAGTAAATATCGTGTTTTATAAATTTAAAACTTGGCTAAAAAAGTGTAAAAAGGGCTTAAAATATACACCTAAAACATATTACTCTTCACGCACATCAGTATGTCCCGGTATGATTGCAAATAAGGAAAAGATCACCAATGGTTTGCAAGGCCACTGATATGTGTGACGGTGTAGGAAGACTCAAACCTAGCAAAGTTGTACCGGGCTCCCGGCTGGAAGACATAATCACCACAATGGGCCACCCTAGCCACAGGGGTATAGATCTATCACTCATGCCCTCTCGGTCCTGATACGAGGATTAATGGTCCCAAGTATCCACCTACCCTATCACATGATCTATGGTTCTTTCCTAGGCTAATCATACCAATAGTTTGTAAGTATCCCTTTGTAACATGTATTTGACCCCCGAAGTAAGTAAACAAAACAGTTTAAAGAAAAGGGGGACATGAACTCACAGTAGTGCGTCTCCTGAATCGTATCGTCAACTCAAACTTGGTCCGCTACACGACAACCTACAACGTACTATTGTCTATTAGACGAACAGGCCATGCCTTGCTTTTGTATTTACGGGTTTGAGTTACGTTACTTTGTTATTATTCCAAGTTATAACTTCTTGTTAAAAAAAATAATTATTTTAACTTAAGTTTTGTATTTACGGTTTTGGAATAATAGTTAGGCAACTATTTCGTATTCATACTTCTCAAGTATTTTATATGTGTATTTCCTTCCCAAGGATGGGGGTATTTATACTTGTATATTTGTAGTTTCGAAAAATATACTTTATGTCCCATTTGAAAAAAAAATCATATTTAACTCATTAGTCCAAAATAACTTATTCCCAAAATATATGTATTTTTTCTCAAAAATAATATATTTTACTTCTTTAGCTTCCAAACTGATATCTTACCAAAAATATATGTGTAAGAGTATTTTGTGGAATATTTCGTAAGTTACGTTTTCGCGTTTGGTTTTAAAATACCAAGTGTATAACTTAAATATTTGTTCTGTGGGATTTTTGTTATTATGTTGGAGTTGTAATTGTCAAGGTATTTTGTTAAGTTATATTATTTTACCCTAAAATAATATACTAGTTCACAAAAGATACAAATGTTCATTAGTATAAAATTTATATTCTAAATATATATTTATCCATTTTTTTAATTTACAAATACCAACCTCCGATACTTGGTATTTTTGTAACAAAACTATGGCGAAGTTTATTTTAAAAAGCAAAGTCAAAAATATATTTGTAAACACTTGTTAGAAAAATATTTTCTAAGTGTCGGAATTTTAGAAAATTTCGCCAGAGTTTCCTTTGTAAATGGTGGTGTCCATGCTTATAAGCATATCATTTTCTTTTCAAAATTTCATTCAACAGTCATCAACCAACAATATACAATCTTTACTTAACAATCTTGTTAAAAACAAGCACAATTTTCTACCTCATGAACTTGAAGGTTTATAAAAATGTGTAGTAACTCAATAGTGTATTTAGTAAGTCTTGTACCCCTTTAAAGTGTGATAGCTTCTTTAAAAACTCCATTTTTAAAGAATATGGATCTTTACAACTTATGTTCATATTTTCTAAAAATGCTTCTTCTTGTATTTTTCTTGTTACACATGTGTTTCTTCACTTTGTTAACCACCAAAAATGATGTATATTTATGTAAGAACCAAGATTTAGTAAACTTATATTCTTAACTTGGCTTCTTGGTAAATCATACTTGGAATATTTAGATTTACAAGACTTTAAACTTACTTTGTTCATCATCCTTGCAAAAACATTATATTCATTCAAGTTCATGACTTTAGTGAGATGATCCATAACCTTTAACATGTTCATCCTCTCATCTTGTTAGATTATGTTTCTAATCATGATTTAGCAAGACTACATGATGATCAACATCATTTCCACAAACAAACAATAATCAACAAGCATATCAACACTAAAACAACATGATTTCTTCATGCTTTAAGCTTATGTTAAGGTTTCATTCTCTTGTTTCTTAATGTTCCTTAAGATTAACATCATGAACCTTCTTTTAACCACTAAGATAAGATGAAATATGAAGTGTAGAATGTTCTTACCACTAGCTCAAGACTAGGGATGTTCAAGAGAAGAAAAGTGGTGGTTAATAGCAAACGAAGAAGGTCCTTGCACTCCCGAAAGCTCCTAGCTTCCTTGTATGACCTTTAACACCTTTGTATGCTTGTAGAATGGATGAAGATGAGTGAATGATGATGATGGTGGTGTGGGTTGGGTTCGGCCGAGAGCACAAGAGAGGGGGAGAGAAAGATGAAATGTTGATGTGAGTTGAGAACGATAAGTTAGGATCTTATGGTTATAAACTTCCAACATTCCAAAGTCTAATGGTTTATGTGTTTCAAAAGGTTTAGACAAGATCACTTAAACAATTCAAATAAAATCTAGGAGTGGGAGCCACTCCATAACCGTAAGGTGGGGGGGGGGGTTGTTTAGTTGAGTTTCAACTATGTTGGTTAGTTTATGGTTGTAATGTAAGTGATTTAGTTAAGTGTTTAGATGTTATGTCACAATATAGTGTGTTATGATGTTCGGGGACCATAACTAGCTTAGTGAAAGTGAAACAATGTGTTTAACAATATTTTTGTGTTCCGGGTAATGTCCGGTTGTTCGGTTGGGTACCGTTCCGTTAAAGTGCTAAGTTGTTTCATAAAGTGTCCCTTATGTAACTTTTAGTGACACTTTTAATTCTCGACACTTAGGAAAGCATACAAGATCATTTTGTCATGTTTTTGCACATAACTAGCATATTTAAATGCTGAATTATGTTAATAGATGCAGAATTTTGCATTTAGAGTGGGTTTTAGGCACTTTCCGGCACCTAAACTATCACCTAGTGACGCAGTTTAATGGTCCTTACTTCCCTACACTCCATACTAGTGTAGTACCTTGTCTCTGGCTCATACTGGCCTCTATATATTGTATGTCTATGTGCTGGCATTGTCACCATGTTTTCTGAGTTATCCGCACACTGTGCTAACTGTGCTTTGTGCATCAAGTTTGTCACTAAGGTTCGCATGTAATGAATGGAGTGACAATATGAATGTGATGCATATGTATGTATGATGCAAGAATCATAAAGCAGTTTAATTTGTCAGTTGTAATCAAGCATAATCATTAAGCACAAATTTAATATTAATTAATTGTACGGATACCTGAAATTTTGAGGGTTGTCACATTCTCCCCCTGTTAGAGAAATTTCGTCCCGAAATTTTAGTTCTGCTAGTAGATGCAGGGGTCTTGGGGAAAGAATGTGGGTATTTTTCTTTCATACGATCCTCACGTTCCCACGTGAATTCTGACCCATGTCGTGCATTCCATCAAACCCCATCAAACCTTGACGAGTTTGACACTACTTCAGCGTGTCTTGTTAACCTTCCAATCCGTAACCTCAACGGGTTATTCAGTAAAGTGGAGTGTGTCGTCGATATGAACTTCGTCGGCAGGAATGAACACTGTCTCTTGAGTTGGACTCTTTTTCAGGTTTGATACATGGAATGTATCATGAACGACGTTAAGTTCAGCAGGTAGGTCCAATTTGTATGCTACAAGTCCAATCCTTTGCAGGATTCTGAATGGGCCAATGTAACGCGGATTCAACTTCCTACGCTTCCCAAAGCGTGCCACACCCTTCCAGGGTGAAACCTTCAATACACCATATCTCCCACCTCAAATTCCAGAGGTTTCCTTCTTAGGTCCGCATAGCTCTTTTGTCGATCACGAGCCGCTTTGATGTGCTCTCGGATCTATGCAATCTTGTCTGCCGTTTCCTGGACCAATTCCGGACCAACTAGTTGTCTATCACCCGCGTCAGCCCAACAAATCGGTGATCGACATTTGCGTCCATAGAGAGCTTCAAACGGTGCGGCTTGAATACTTGCATGGTAACTGTTATTGTATGAAAATTCAACCAATGGTAGGTGAGTGTCCCAACTTCCACCTAAATCCATTACGCAAGCTCGCAACATGTCTTCTGATGTTTGAAACTTCCGTTCACTCTGTCCGTCTGTTTGCGGGTGAAATGCAGTACTCAGGTTTAACTGAGAACCAAGAGCTTCTTGAAAGGATTGTCAAATCCTTGACACGAAGCGTCCATCTCTATCAGAGATAATTGAGAGAGGCACTCCATGACGTGCAACAATCTCTCTCATATATAGCTCAGCTAGCTTGCTGGTGTTGTCTTTCTCCTTGATTGCTAAGAAGTGTGCAGATTTCGTTAAACGGTCTACAATTACCCAAATCGTATCATGGCCCTTGGGCGTCCTTGGTAGTTTTGTTATGAAGTCCATTGAAATCTGTTCCCATTTCCATTTGGGTATTTCAGGTTGCTGCAGAAGACCTGAAGACTTCTGGTACTCGGCTTTCACTTTGGCGCAAGTTAAACATTTACTAACATATATCGCAACATCGCCTTTCATCCTTGGCCACCAATTGAAATCCTTAAGATCTTGGTACATCTTATCCGCTCCTGGATGAATCGAGTACCGAGATTTGTGAGCTTCATCAAAAATAACCTTTCTCAAACCACCAAACAAAGGAACCCAAATTTGTTTCATAAAGCACAAAGTTCCTTCCCCGTTTGGTAGCAACTGCTTCTCCATCCCATGAAGATACTCATCCTCAATATTCCTTTCTTTAAGAGCTTCTCTCTGCGCGGCATGAATGCGCAATGAGAGGTCCGTTTGTATGATCATTTCCAAAGCCCTAACCCTTATGGGCTTGATCCTTTCCTTTCGACTCAGGGCATCGACTGTGACACCTGTGTCGCTACGACCATCAAACAAATACCAAACCAATGAAATACTGTATTTTATACTTGGGTTTTGTATAAATATGTGTATCATTTGCACATATCAATTCTTGTTTAATTTCGACCTTTAAATCGCTTTCTGGAAGGTTATACGCGCACTGGTGCGTAGACGTAATCAGTTTAACGCGACAAACACTCTGGGATAGTGAAATAGGCTTAACGTACCTTAAATAACCTTTACATAACTTAGAAATAAGTTTTGGAAGGTTTGGTATGGCAAAAACAAGTTTATTCGATCGCAGGGACTATTTGCGTCAAACTGCGAAACTATACCGATTCGTAAGGTAATGAACAGTCCGGAACTTAATCATAAGCTAAACATACCATAAATAACCTAAACATATCTTAGAAATAAGCTTTGAGTGGTTCGGTGTGCGAAAATATGCTTATATGATCTTACAGGGACTAAAAGTGTCAAAAACGGTGTAAGTTTGCAGTTTCGCGCATATCTTACGTTCTGACCACATCTGGACATCCAAAATTTTTGTACACACTAAAATATTTTTATTTTAGTGATCGGCATGAAAAAATACCATTCATCGCTTAATTTGGTTCGTTTTCGCGTCCGTTCGAGTTTCGTCGTAATTAACCGAACAACGTGACTGTACGACCAAACGAACCGACATCCGAGATATTTCCAAGCATATTTTAGGTCCCCTACACTTTGACGACCTTGTAGAGCCTTGAAAATGGCTTAACGGTGGTTAAAAACATCGAAAACAAGTTTAAACACGTGCATGGACCATTTCTGCCATTTTTCAAACTTTGCTGAATCTGACACATGGTGGCGTAGCGCGAGCACCTCCTGCCCATGCCGTGGCGCAACGCGAGCATCACATCTGGACAGAATTCTCATTTTCAGCAACAGTTTGATAATTCAGGGGCTAATCTTGCAAATTCCTTTGTGTGGTGACCAAGTTAGCACCTCTCCAAGGCTTCTAACCTGCTCGTAACAATTGTATGGCCATGATTTATTACTTGGAAGCTACACAAACAAGTGTCATGATCTTGTAAGCTTGCAACAAGTATAAATAGCTAGGCCCTTTCATTTGTTTTTCCACACACTTGATCTAAATTCTCTAAGTTGGGGGTTTTATAACTTCATACCTGAGAATTATAAGATCAAGTTCAAGCAAGGACCTTTTGTAAGCCTTCTTTCATTCTTTATTTCTTTCTAGCTTAAAAGTCAAACAATGTTTGACTTTCCAGTTTGACCAATCAATGGTCAACGCAAAGTTCGTTGAACTTTGTAACGTGATTGTAATCAGAATGGTTATAATCCTTAGCGATTATACCTACTGATACCACGATACTAGGCATATGCCAAGTCAAAGTTCGTTTTAGCATGCATTTTGCCACGAAACTACTTTTAGGTATCAAAACACTTTGTTTTGATACCAAATCAGTTTTCTAAGTTAGTTTAAACATGTTTGACATGTTTAACTCGTCACTATTAGTTTAGTGCTTGTTTAGGGTCGTAAGTTAAGCGGTCTAGACAATCGCTTAGACTTTCGAACCCGACCCGTTTGGTCGATCATTAGGGATCCGACAAGCTTGCTTAGTGATCATAGTTGATAGGGAATAGCCTCTGAGGTTATACTTATGACCCAAAATGCCCTTTTGAAGCATAAATCCGTATTTTTGCCTATGTGAACATGTTTTGACATATAATCTTATTTGGTAACATGTTTAGGGGATAATTGGGCATGTAAGATTTGACCATAGCACATAGTTAAACCAACCGACCATAGTTTTACGCAAATGACGCGTTATAGTAGCTTATACTACCATAATGGGTCGAAACGGGTCAAAAGCACTTAGGTAGACTTTCCAAATTCAGAATGTTAGTTCTATTAAATCATACCATATGAGTTTCAAATACTCATTTGAATTTAATAGAACACCATTCTATTCCTATCTCCCGATTTAGAATCCGATTGTATGACATAGTGATCCTACTAGGTGCCACTTGATTCCTGATTTCCCGAGCTTCGTTAGGACACTTAATCAAGGATACTTGCAATCTCAAGTGAGTACAATAGTCCCCTCTTTTACTGCTTTCAAAATATTTTGGGTGAAAATATATGCCTATTTGATATTTTCATGATTTTAAACTATATGATTAACACATGATTAGTACCTATTCTTTGACAAAATTAAACGATTATCTATGGTTTTTAAACACGGATGTTCAAACTTGTAAAACAAATTGTTGGATTGTACTCATTATAATACATTCACCAAGCCGATTGGTAGTACGATATAGCCCTATAGGACTAGACACCCCATTCCTGTTGTACGGAATGTCAGAAACCAAATTTTAACCAAATAGAAATTACCTTTGTGGTATTTCTATAGTCTCCAAAGTGTAGTTTGATACACTAAGGTTTGAATGAATCCAAATCATAATTTCTTTTGTATATATTGATATACTACCAAAGTATAGCTTGATATACTCTCAAATGTGATATTATTATCCAAAGTATATTTTGATATACTATGTACAAAATCCAACATATGTTTTAACATGCTACTTTGTTATAAACCAAAGCATAGTTTGATATGCTACTGTTTACTAAAGTATATTTTGATGTACTACCAAAGCATAGTTTGATATGCTACTGTTTACTAAAGTATATTTTGATGTACTACCAAAGCATAGTTTGATATGCTATTTTCAAACTAAATGCATTAGTTGATATGCTATTTTCAAACCAAAGTATATATTATATACTACCAATATTTTATTCTTAAACCAATGTATACTTGAGATATATTATCAAAATCTATTATTTCATTAAACCAACGTATATTTGATATACTAACTATTAACTATTTCAAGCTAAGTATATTTTTGATATACTACTTATCCCCGGTCTTTTTCTAAACCAAAAGTATATTTTATGTACTACAAACCTTTTTATTCAAACAAACGTTATTTTAGAAACAAACTTTTCACAAGGATTCATGGCTATTTTTTGGCAAAACATAAAACCTTTTTCTTATATTAACTAAGCCATGAATCTAAGTCTACAAAACCTATGTTACTCACAGGCATTTTTATGCTGACGTACCTACTTTCATATATGTTTCAGGTACTGCTATGTGAGGATTGTTGATGTATGCTACACATAGGATGACTTGTGCCTTAGTGACTTTAAAACTGAGAAAAAATACTTGTATTTATCTGAATTGTAATAAAACATTTGAGTTCAATAATTCAGTATAAGACAAAACTATTTGATCCATGGTTATGAAACAATGGATTCTGTTACAACACTCCCCCACGTTTCCGCCACGATTTGTTTGTTTTACGTGGTCGGGGTGTGACAGAAAAGTTGGTATCAGAGCCAATGTTTATAGGGATTAGGTTATTAGTAATGCTTTGACCTTAGGACTATAACCTTCTAGGACCCTAACACAAGTTATCTGTGTTTAGTTCTTAAAACAATACACTTCACTATCCTTAGGTGATTAACAAAAACAAAACACAATTCATTCTCTCGAGTCAAAAATTTTTTTTCAAAACATCACAAGAAGTCATCTATCCTTAGATGATTTGTTTTTAGGCTTTTAAGCCTTTGGTGTTTTCAAAATCTCGTCAAAGTTTGGGTCTAAATAATGTGAACACGTGCAAACTGGAAGAGTGAATGCCTGTACCCTGAGTTTTCTGTTTAAGGCTAGAGTGTTCATACAAATCCGCAGTATCGGACCAGTCATCTTACCTGGGAACTCTTGGGGTGAGTGTTCACTTATAGGCGAGCATGTCTTCAGTGATACATTATATTGACCTATTTATCTTTGATTTGTCACAGTGTCGTTTGTTTGTTTTTAGTAACGAACAAATGATCACAATCCTTATGCCTTGTACGATATTCTTAGCATCTAGTTTTGAATATCCCAATAAAACATCTCACTCGTTTTCCCTCGTATTTCTTTGCTCTTTTAGAATATGCCTCCTCGACGTGATCAAGCTCAGGATGCCGCCATGGCAGCCTTAATCACTCAACAAATTGCTGTTGTACCCCCGAACTTTATTACCCAGATAAATCAGGCAAAACAATAACAATAAACAATGTTTAGTGCAGCTATAAGACATTCAACTCAGCTAAGCCACTCACATTTACTGGTTTTGAAGGGGCCACTGGGCTCCTACAGTGGTTTGAGAGTCTCGAAAGCACATTCATCATGTGCAATGCCCAAACGAGCGAAAGTTGAGTTTGCGTCGATGTATTCCCAGAAAGAGCACTCACATGGTGGAACGGTGTAATGAGGATCGAGGTGTCGATGTGGCAATGGCACAAAACCTGGGAGAGCTTCGAGCTCTGATGATGAAGGAAATTTTGTCCTCGTCATGAGCTCAGGGCTTTGGAACGGGAATTTGACGATCTTAAACAAGACAGCGGGTGAACATCGAGCTACACTAATCGTTATGAGAGTTAAGTCTGTTATGTCCTACCATGGTTACGCCTTTGGAAAGGCGATTGAAAAGTACATCAATGGCCTTTCCTGACCCAATTCAGGACATTGTTACGGTAGCAACCCTACTACCGTCAGATTGGCCATTGAACTATCCGCTACCTTGACTAAATCTCAAATCAGGAAGGGTAGACTTTTTAGAAAAGGCGACCAAAAACCATCTGACAAGTCGGCACAAGAGAAATCAAAGGATAAGCAGACCGAATCCTTAAGAAGTCGAAGAAGCGTAAGGCTTCACAAAACTTCGCAGTGGTTGCTCAGGATGATCAGGTTTGCACCAAATCCAGCTAGCACAACCTCGTGCTAGGAAGAACTATATTGGTACTACACCTTTGTGCAATAAATGTAACCATCATCATGTGAATCAGACACCGTGTCACAAGTGTACCCATTGTGGGCGATTGGGACATCTGGTCAATACATGTCGCCATGTTATCTAAAACCAGAATGTTGCAAATCCTGCTGCTTGAGCACAGTTTCCACCTTGATCGTGCTATAACTATGGTGATCTTACTCACTACCGGAACAATTGCCCGAGACTTGTTAATGCAAATTCCAGCACGTGGACGAGCATTTAACATAAACGAGGCAAACGCAAACGACCAATGCAGCAGGAAAAATAGACTTTTGTATCTACTTATTTGTTATCTTTTGACATTGGAACAATTCAGTTTATAAATAAAATGGTTGTTTCCAATTTTATTTACGAAACTGATACGATGTGTGTATGTGTTGACATACCCCTACAATACCGACACCAAAGAACCGTGTTCTTTGCAGAACAAACTTCTCATTATGGTTCTTTCATTTTATGATCACTAGTGATCTCCCAAAAATCCTAAGTACTAGTTTCTTTTAAGAAACAGAGTACAAGGTACAAAATTCAAATTCTTAAACAGATACCTTAAGTGGTCTATTTAAAGAGATCGTACGACGGTCTAGTTAAGGGGATCATGTGTTGATCTAGTTTAAAAAGATCGTTCGTTGATCTAATTAAAATGATCCTTTCATGATCTAGTTGTTGATGCATTTATTGTCTATCGCCTTCGTCAATTCGTGTCGTAGTGAAAAGCCGGAAGAAATCAAGCTCATAATGTCACAAGTAGATAAAATTAGCAAGGGTGTCATTTTGGTAATTAATGAGAAATCTCATTTAATTCCAATGACATATAAATAGGGGAGAGTTATGTCATAAGTTGTAAGGTTTTGGAAGACTTTTGAAGACTTTAGCTCCATTTGGTGATTGTAGAGATTCAAGTCTAGAGAGAAAGTTCTTTGTTACACGTGATTCTTGTACCAGAACTTGTCATATCTTGAAATAGATTCACGTTTCTAGTATGTTATTTGTGTGTTTCGGTCACGCACGTTCACGGATTCCGCACGTCGAACGTTCGTTACGGCAATTGAACGGCGTCAAAACTGTTCCTACAAGTGGTATCAGAGTTGACGGATTCCAATAAGTGACGATGTCACAAACTTGACAATGTCAAAGTTGAAGATTGTGATGAGAAATCTGATGATGAAAATGAAAAATTAGAAAAACAAAAATTGTTTTTGAAATTAAAAGAAAATTTCAGAAAACTGTTTGCAATCGACTGAAAAGGGAGAATGCTCTAAGCAAAACCTTGAAGAGGAAAGTGGAACAAAAACAAAAATTAAAACTGAGAAAATTGTTCAAAAAGAAAAATAAAAGCTCATCAGATCCAATCATCCAATCGCAATCAAAAATTACAAGAATTGAAAAAATGAACTCAAAATTGTTGGCAATAAGTGGTGCAGGTTTGACCACAGTGCTCAACAAGTCAAATCCAACAATCAAGAAAGAGGAAAGAGTATCACCAAGCCAAACAATGCTTTGATTTGAGCATTTGGACTGAAAATGGTGATTGGTACGATAACAGAGTGTGTTACAGATGCGGTTATCAAGGACACATTGCTGTTAACTTGCCAGAGTTGGAGTTATGAGACGAGAAGATGCTTTAACTGTCAAATCAGAGGTCACATTGCCAGAGATTGCCCAAGGAATCAAGTGAAGATTGAGGGTTAATTCTCAGAAGTTGGCAAGAAACCAGTCAATGTCAAGCCCAAAGAGCAGAAGGTTCAAGACCTATAGTTCAAGAAAAGAAAGTGAAGCTTTCTCAAGGGCAAAAAGACAAACTACGAAAGAAGAGGAAGAAGGCCAGAGAATATCTAGAGAAGATTTGTCCTCGGGTTCACCGGACAGATCGAATAAGAGTTCTGATGAATTAACTCCCTCGACTGCAAAGTCAAGCAAGATGAATTCATCAGATACAAATCTGAGGACGAAAAAAGGACAAGAAGAAGGTAATTTTGTGGCGATGAATCTGTTTCTTCGGAAACAAAGGAGCCACATGTCGGCGATGAATCTGGCTCATCAAAGTCAGACAAGCCACATTCAGGCAATGATTCTGGTACGGTAAAGCCAGAGGAGTAGGTTGTTGAGATAAAATCTGAGAATTCAGGTTTAACAATGGATGATGCAAACTTTCCACCATTGTTGAACAAGAATTCAAAATCACCCAAGGACAGTCAGGCTTGGGTGAAATTGTTTAAATGAAAAACCTGACATGCCGGAGTTCCCAGGTTGGTAAGCGTGGAACATGAATCGGCACATTTCTTGAGAAATTTCACTCTGGTGATTTTTCGTCTTACATGTGGTAAATCAGGGACATTAAGTTGTACTTGATTTTCTACAAGTGATGTTTGAGATCAAAATCTAAAATTGTAAAATTTGTCATATGTATGAAGAGAACAAGGTGATGAAACCCCGAGTTTATGAAACGTCACACAAAACTAATTTTCCGGAAAAACCATTTTGATTAAAACAAACTTAAATGTTTTGAAATCATAATGGGAAAATAGGTTGTTGTGAGGGGGAGTTCTGATTGTTTACGCCATGTGGATGGAGAACTGAAGTAATTCTCATCAAGTTGTCCAGTTTGTACAGTTTTGTTTCAAATTTTCTCAGAAAATCAAAATTGAAACACATTTTGATTTTAGGGGGAGAAAAATTTTAAAAAAATTAGAAAATTTGAAAAAGTCATAAACATTGAAAAATCAAAAACGAGTTTTGTTGTGAAAAAAGAGGAGATGATAGTACATCAGTGGACTATCGCAGCACGCTAAAGATATGTAATGTTTAAAAGTGATAAACAATCTTACTACGGATGTGTCGGTAGATTTTTACACACTTAGTAAATTGAAATGAGATATAAACCTAAATTCAAACTTGCTTAATTCGTGGGTAAATATTCTTGGATATATGGGTAACCCCGAAATCTTGTTTGAAAGATCCCTCTTTCTGAGATACTAGGTCTTTATACTCAGTGATATCTGGGGTATTATCCCAGGATGTGACATCTGTGCTTGTGATATCATTTTTACAAACTCTGAACAATACAATATTAATAACACAGTTTGTTTTGATCCCAATGTTTGTCATTTATGTTTGGTTTTGTGCCCATGTTGATTTTTGATCGATTTTGAACTCTATTATCGTCTTCTGGAAAGTTATACGCAAACTGATGCGTAAACACGATCAGTTTAACGCGACAAACACTCCGGAACATCATCAATAAACTTAACATACCTTAAAATAACCTTTACATAACTTAGAAATAAGTTTTAAAGGCTTTGGTATGGCAAAAACAAGTTTATTCGCTCTCAGGGACTATTTGCGTCAACTTGCGAAAGTCTGGCCGTTCGTAAGGCAACGTACAGTCCGGAACTTGAATCATAAGTTTAAACATACCATAAATAACCTAAACATGGCTTAGAAATAAGCTTTGATAGGTTCGGTGTGCGAAAACATGCTTACATGATCTTACAGGGACTAAAAGTGTCAAAAACGACGTAAGTTTGCATTTCGCGCATATCTTACTTTCTGGACACATCTGGACATCCAAAATTTTTGTACACACTAAAATATTTTTATTTTAGTGATCGCCATGCAAAAATTCCATTCGTCGCTTAATTTGGATCGATTTTGCGTTCGTTACGACTTCCGTCGTAATTAACCGAACAACGCGATCGTACGACCAAACGAACCGACATCCGAGATGTTTTCGAGCATGTTATGAGTCCCCTATACTTTAACTTCATTTTAGAGCCTTGAAATGAGGATAAGGGGTTTAAACGCATCGAAAAAGGCTTTAAACACGTGCAGGGACCATTTCTGCCATTTTGAAACTTTGCTGAACCTGATACATGGTAGCGTAGCGCGAGCACCTACTGCCTATGCCGTCGCGCTACGCGAGCGTCACATCTGGGCAGAAAGTCTGTTTTCAGCAACAGTTTGTAAATTCAGGGGCCAATCTTGCAATTTCTTTGTGTGGTAACCAAGTTACCACCTCTCCAAGGCTTTGCACCTGCTCCTAACAAATGTATGGTTGTGATTTCATGCTTAATGGCTAAGAAAACACTTGGAGTGATCTTGTTCTTCATGTCCAACTATAAATACCATGCTCCATCAACTCATTTCTTTGCTCATTCACTCATTCCTCTCTTCACATCTGCTTTGGAGCTCTCTCTCAAGCATTTGGGACTTTGTCTTCTTGTAGAAAAGATAGCAAGGACCTTAAGTGAGCTTCTTTCATTCTTTTTCTTGCTTTTTTTTATGTAGTGCAGAAAGTCAAACAGTTTGGCCAACAGTTTGACTTTCGGTTTTGACCATCAATTGGTCAAGTCAAAGTTCAATTGAACTTTGAAACGTGATTGTAATCACGATAGTTATAATCCTTCGCGGTTATAGCTGCTGATTACCACGTTAGCTAGTTGTAGTGTCGAGTCAAAGTTTCGGTCAAAATGCGTTTTAGCACGCATTTTGCCTCGAAACTACTTTAGGGTATCAAAACACTTTGTTTTGATACCAAATCAGTAGGTTAGACATGTTTTGACATGTCCAACTCGACACTATTAGTTTGTGCTTGTTTAGGGTCGTAAGTTAAGCGGTCTAAACAACCGCTTAGACTTTCGAACCCGACCCGTTTGGTCGATCTTTAGGATCCGACCAAGTTTAGTTAATGATCATAGTTTCATAGGGAATAACCACTGAGGTTATAACCTTATGATCACCTAGGATTGGTTAGTCATATGCTTGTTAGCTTGTATGCCCATAGGAAATGACCAAAATGCCCTTTTGAAGCATAAATCCGTATTTTTGACTATGTGAACATAATTTTGACATGTAATCTGATTTAGTAACATGTTTAGGGATAATTGGGCATGTAAGACTTGACATAGCACATAGTTAACCATCCGATCATAGTTTTACGCTAACGACGCCTTATAGTAGCTTATGTTACCATAATGTGTCGAAACGGGTCAAAAGCACTTAGGTAGGCCTTCCAATCAGAATGTTGGGACTAATAAATCATACCATATGAGTTCAATTACTCATTTGATTTATAGAACCTCATTCTATCCTATCTCCCGATTTAGGAGCCGATTGTTAACATAGTTACCTATACTAGGTGCCGGTTGATTCCGTAACCCTTGGAGCTTAAATTGGTCTTATTCTCAAGACTAATTAGCAATCCCAAGTGAGTACATAGTTCCCCTCTTTTACCGTTTTCAAATACTTTGGGGTGATACACATGTACATACATGTTACTTTTGTGTATTTCATGCTTTATGACATAAACATGCTACTTTCACCTAGTACATATATAGTACATGCTTTCCATTGTGTTTTGCTATGTATGTTCAAGCATGCTAGCACATTGATTTGTTACACATTTGTTGCATATGTTTACTTAGCATATGTAGCACATTGTTTTACATGATGTTTCTGCTATGTATGTTTACTGAGCATGCTAGCACATTGCTTTTACATGAACATTCTACTAGGCATGTTTACTTAACATTCCTAGTACATGGTTTTCAAATGCTACATTGGTTATGACAATTTGGTATGTTCAATCGGGACATAATACATTCATATAACATTAGCTACGCCGCTCGGACTTATGTAATGGTACCATAGGAATTGACAACTCCCGTTTCCGACTTCCTGGGTTTGTTTGGAAGTTGGGGATGACAGAATCCGACACATAACTTTAGATGAACCTTTAATTCGTTTAAGGTTTGTCGCCACAGTCTCAAGGCTTGAATGTATGCGATTAACATTACTGCATAAATGTTTGTAATCATAAAGCATTGTTTTTTCTGCAAAGCATAACATTTGATTTAAACTTAGGTTTATTAAAAAAACCATGTTTTGTACATTTTCTATGGGGTTGAGTAACTTCTAGTTATTCACCATACATGACATTTGTTTTCAACATTAGACATCATTACATAGTTAAGTAGATGATTTCCTACTTGCTATAACATTTCATTGGTTTTACATGATACACATGACATTGTACATGGTTTACACATACACATATTGACATGGAACAAGACATTTTGGTTGGTTATTGATAAGTGACTTATGTAACGGGGCTATGTTATATGATAAAAGCATGGTGGATACGCCGCTGGTACTTCCTATATATAAGTGCTTTTATCGTATTATACATCGTTGCGTTATATAACCACTTGGACAAGACATGAAACATTTTATACAAAACATGACATTGTTTTACAAATTACACATTTTTATACAAACTCATTTTCACTTGGATATTTATTTAACCATGCATTATCATTTCATCATCATTTGATTTTCATTGATTTTTCACATGGTTTACAAAGGAAAACATTTTACAAGGTTCATGACTACATTTTATTAAACTCTCCTTTCAAATACAAGTCATGAATCTGCATAAACAAAACCTATGTATCTCACAGGCATTTTATGCTGACGTACCTATTTTTACATGTGTTTCAGGTGCTTATGCATGATGATGCTTGTGCTTCACTTAGGCGGACTCGGGCCTTAGTGACTTAAAAGACAGTTATTATGTTAGTTTAGTTTGAACTCAAAGACAATGTAACTTTAAATTTTAATAATACATAACTTATTTGCCATGGTTGTTGAAACAATAATTCTGTCGCCACTCACCTCCCCGGCGTTTCCGCCGCGGTTTGTTGTTTTACCGGCCGGGTGTGACAGAAGAGTTGTATCAGAGCCAATGGTTATAGGGAATTTAGGTTATTAGCAATGCTTGACCTAGACTATAACTTTCTAGGACCCTAACACAAGTTTACTTGTGTTTAGATTTTAAAACAATACCCGTCACCTATCCTTAGGTGATTACCAAAACTTGAACACAATATTCCAAAAGGATTTTGAAATCAATCATCTATCCTTAGATGATTTCTTTTTGGCCTCGTGCCTTCCAATTTTTCAAAATCTCGTCAAAGTTTTGGGTCTAAATAATGTGAACACGTGCAAACTGGAAGAGTGAATGCCTGTACCCTGAGTTTCTGTCTAAGGCTAGAGTGTTCGTACAAATCCGCAGTATCGGACCAGTCACTCTTACCTGGGAACTCTTGGGGTGAGTGTTCACTTATAGGCGAGCATGTCTTCGCGATACATTATTATGACTCATTTACTTTGATTTGTCACTGTGTGTTGTTTGTTTGCTTTGTGGTAACAAACAAATGACCACCTTCCTTGCTTTTTGTCAATTTTATTGTTATCTCATCTTTTCATCACATCATCTCACTCGTTTTCTCTCATGTTTCCTCTTTTAGAATGCCTCCTCGACGTAACGTTCCCCAACCTGATGCCGAACTGGCAGCTATTATAGCACAGCAGATGGCTGCTATGGTACCTGGTCTCATAACTCAAATAAACCAAGCCAACCAATAACAATGTTAATGCACCTGCTCCGTGCAACTTTAAACAGTTTAAACTCGCTAAACCGCTCAAGTTTAGTGGTACTGAAGGAGCAACTGGGCTTCTCCAGTGGTTTGAGAGTCTTGAGAGCACGTTTCGCCATGTTCAGTGTCCGAACAACCGTAAGGTCGAGTTTGCTTCGAGTGTATTCCAGAAGAGGGCTCTTACCTGGTGGAATGGGGTAATGAGAGATAGAGGTGCTGATGTTGCTTTGGGTCAAACTTGGGAGGAACTCAAGACTCTCATGATGAGGGAATTTTGTCCTCGACATGAGCAGAGGGCACTCGAAGATGAGTTCAATGATCTGAAGCAAGTCAGTGGTGAACAACGGGCTTACACTGACAGATATGAGGAGTTAAGCTTGCTCTGTCCGACTATGGTCACGCCTTTGGATAAGGCTATTGAGAGGTACATAGACGGTTTGCCAGATCCTGTTCAGGATATTGTAAACTGGCAGTCACCCTACTACCATCCGACAGGCCATTGAGCTTGCTGCTCCCTTACTGAATCCCAATCAAGAAGGGTAAACTCCCACAGGAAAGGTGACAAGCAACAGAAACAGTCTGATAGCGCCAAGGAGAGTAAAGGCAAGAAGGCTGCTGAGTCTTCAAAGAAATCTAGAAGCGTAAGGCTTCCAAGAATTTCGCGTCACTGCTCAGACTAACCAGGCTGCTACCAATCGGGCAGCACAGAATCAGGCTGCCAACCTGCTGCCAAGAGGCAGTATGCGGGAAATGCACCTCTGTGCAACAGATGTAACAGTCACCACCAGCCACAGATGCAATGCCGTATCTGCACGATTTGTGGCAAGTCTGGTCATCTTGCAAACACCTGCCGCTTTGCTCCTAATCAGAATCAGGCAGCTCAAAACCCAGCAGTGCAAAACCCTGCCCAGAATCCTGCACGACCTCACTTTCCGTCTGGTTCATGTTTCAACTGTGGGGATCTGACCCACTATAGAACAATTGCCCGAGGTTGGCAAATGCAAATCAGGCACAGCTCGTGGTAGAGCTTTTAATCTGAATGCAAAATGAGGCGCGTGCGGATAACGAAGTGGTGAACGGTACGTTCCTTGTTAACAACCATCCTGCTTCTGTTCTATTTGATTCGGGTGCCGATAAGAGTTTTGTGTCCTTAGCATTTGAGCCTTTGCTTGCGATGACTAGAACAAAACTAGGAAAGCCCTTGACAGTAGAAGTAGCTAGTGGTGAACCTGTTGTTCCTCGACTCGGTTCTTCGAAATTGCCAGTTGAATCTCGATAACAATCTTTTCCCTATCGACCTCACACCCAATGCAACTTGGGAGCTTCGACATTATAGTAGGAATGGATTGGTTATCCAAGTACCATGCAGAGGTGGTATGTTTTGAGAAGTTGGTTCGTATACCGCTTTCGACTGGTGAGATCTTAGAAGTTCATGGGGAGAAACCCGTTAAACTCATGTCATGTACCCAAGCCCGCAAATATCTACGCAAGAAATATGTTGCTTTCTTAGCACATGTCGTAGAGGATAAAGGCAAGGGTAAGACAATCCAAGATATCCCCGTTGTTCGGGATTATCCAGAGGTATTTCCTGAAGAATTACCTGGTTTACCCCCTGTGCGCCAAGTTGAGTTCCGCATTGATCTTGTACCTGGTGCAAATCCCATTGCTAAATCACCTTATCGTCTTGCACCGTTTGAGATGCAAGAGTTGTCTAAGCAGCTTCAGGAGCTATCTGACAAAGGATTCATCCGTCCAAGCTTTTCAGCTTGGGGTGCTCCTGTCCTATTTGTGAAAAGAAAGATGGATCTTTTAGGATGTGTATCGATTACCGTGAGCTTAACAAGCTTACCATCAAGAATCGATATCCCCTACCTCGCATTGATGATCTCTTTGATCAGCTACAGGGTGCTATATGCTTTTCAAAGATTGATCTACGTTCTGGGTATCATCAACTTCGAGTTCTCGAAGAAGATATTCCCAAGACAGCTTTCCGTACTCGATATGGTCATTATGAGTTTACTGTTATGCCTTTCGGTTTAACAAATGCTCCTGCTGTTTTCATGGACTTGATGAATAGGGTTTGTAAGCCTTATTTGGACAAGTTCATTATCGTCTTCATTGATGATATTTTGATCTATTCTAAGACTCGAGCTGATCATTAACAACATCTTCGTCTTACAATGGAGCTTCTAAAGAAAGAACAGCTTTTCGCCAAATTCTCCAAGTGCGAATTCTGGCTTAAGGAAGTTCAATTTTTGGGGCACATCGTCAACGAACAAGGTATTCATGTAGATCCCGCCAAAATCAGTGCGATTAAGGACTGGGATACTCCTACTACTCCTACCGAGGTTCGTTCATTTCTTGGTCTAGCGGGTTACTACCGCCGTTTCATAGAAAACTTCTCCAAGATTGCGGTTCCTCTCACTGCTTTAACTCAGAAAGGCAAACCTTTTGAGTGGGGATCCAAACAGGAAGAAGCTTTCCAGACCTTGAAACAGAAGCTTTGTGATGCACCTATTCTATCTTTGCCCGAGGGTAACGACGACTTTGTCGTGTACTGTGATGCATCCAATTTAGGTCTTGGCTGTGTTCTTATGCAAAGAAACAAAGTTATAGCCTATGCATCAAGACAGCTGAAAGTGCATGAGAAGAACTACACCACTCATGATCTTGAGTTAGGTGCAGTAGTCTTTGCTCTCAAAATCTGGAGACACTACCTTTACGGTACAAAGTGTGTAGTGTTTACTGACCACAAGAGTCTCCAACATATCTTCAATCAGAAAGAACTAAACATGAGGCAACGACGTTGGGTTGAACTCCTAAACGACTACGATTGCGAAATTCGCTACCATCCTGGTAAAGCGAATGTCGTGGCTGACGCATTAAGTTGTAAGGAACGTGTCAAGCTTCACTATGTTCAGGTTCGATCTGACATTCAATCTCGCATAATTCAGGCTCAACATACTTGTGTTGCACAAGACTTGATGGGCAAAGAGTTACCCTATCATACTAATCCTGAGCTTGAACTGAGAGATTTTGGGATTTTCTATTACATGGGCCGTTTGTGGGTCCCAAGCATAGACAATCTTCGCACCTTGCTTATGGATGAAGCTCACAAGTCTCGTTATTCTATTCATCCTGGTGCAGACAAAATGTATAAGGATCTTCGAACCCAGTACTGGTGGCCGGGTATGAAGAAAGACATTGCCTTATATGTTTCAAAATGCCTTACTTGTCTTAAGGTTAAGGCAGAACATCAACATCCCTCTGGATTATTAGAGCAACCAGAGATTCCGGTTTGGAAATGGGAAACATTTCTATGGATCTCATTACCAAGTTACCGCGCACTAAGAAGGGTCATGACGCCATTTGGGTTGTTGTTGATCGTCTTACAAAGTCAGCACACTTCTTGCCAATCCGTGAGAGTCTATCTGCTGACGATCTTGCCAAGATATATGTTGATGAGATTGTATCTCGACATGGTGTTCCTTTGAACATTATATCAGACAGAGATGCTCGATTCTCGTCTCGCTTTTGGAGAACCATGCAATCTGCCATGGGTACTCAACTTCATTTAAGCTCAGCGTACCATCCGCAGACAGATGGTCAATCTGAGAGAACAATCCAGACACTGGAGGATATGCTTAGAGCGTGTGTGATTGACTTTGGTGGTAGTTGGGATTCGCATCTACCTTTGATCGAATTCTCTTACAACAACAGTTATCACTCTAGCATCAATATGGCTCCTTTTGAAGCTTTATACGGTCGAAAATGTAGTTCACCGGTCTGCTGGAATGAGATAGGTGAAGCTCATTCTAGAGACTACAGATAAGGTCAAGAAGATTCGTGAAAACCTTCAGACAGCTAGAAGCCGTCGGAAGTGTTACGCGGATCGACGACGCAAGCCCTTGGAATTCCAAGTTGGTGATCACGTCCTACTCAAGGTATCCCCCTGGAAAGGTGTGATTAGATTTGGGAAGAAAGGAAAACTTGCACCTCGTTATGTTGGACCATTTAAGATCGTTGAAAGAATCGGAAAAGTAGCCTACAGACTTGAGCTACCTCCTGAACTTGGAAATGTTCATCCAACATTCCACGTGTCCAATCTCAGAAAGTGTTTAGCTGATGAGAACCTCCACATACCACTTGATGAAATTCGTGTTGATAATACAATGCACTTCGTTGAGAAACCTGTGGAGATAGTGGACCGTTCGTTTAAGCAGTTGAAAGGCAAGCGGATTAAATTGGTCAAAGTTCGCTGGGAATCTAAACGTGGCCCAGAGTTTACTTGGGAACGTGAAGATCAGATGAAAGCGAAATATCCGCATCTATTCTCACAAGTTTCCTCTAAATAAATTTCGGGACGAAATTTCCTGAAGTAGGGGAGACTGTGACATCTGTGCTTGTGATATCATTTTACAAACTCTGAACAATACAATATTAATAAAACAGTGTGTTTTGATCCCAATGTTTGTCATTTATGTTTGGTTTTGTGCCCATGTTGATTTTTGATCGATTTTTGAACTCTATATCGTTTTCTGGAAAGTTATACGCAAACTGATGCGTAAACACGATCAGTTTAACGCGACAAACACTCTAGAACATCATCATAAACTTAACATACCTTAAATAACCTTTACATAACTTAGAAATAAGTTTTAAAGGCTTTGGTATGGCAAAAACAAGTTTATTCGCTCTCAGGGACTATTTGCGTCAACTTGCGAAAGTCTGCCGTTTCGTAAGGCAACGTACAGTCCGGAACTTGATCATAAGTTAAACATACCATAAATAACCTAAACATGGCTTGGAAATAAGCTTTGATAGGTTCGGTGTGCAAAAACATGCTTACATGATCTTACAGGGACTAAAAGTATCAAAAACGACGTAAGTTTGCATTTTCGCGCATATCTTACGTTCTGGACACATCTGGACATCCAAAATTTTTGTACACACTAAAATATTTTTATTTTAGTGATTCGGATGCGAAAACGCCATTCGTCGCGCATTTTGGATCGTACACGCGTCCGTTTGAGTTCCGTCGTAATTAACCGAACAACGCGATCGTACGACCAAACGAACCGACATCCGAGATGTTTTCGAGCATGTTTTGAGTCCCCTATACTTTAACTTCATTTTAGAGCCTTGAAATGAGGTTAACGGAGGTTAAAAACGTCAAAAACAAGCTTAAACACGTGCAGGGACCATTTCTGTCATTTTTGAAACTTTGCTGAATCTGATACATGGTAGCGTAGCGCGAGCACCTACTGCATATGTCGTCGCGCTACGCGAGCATCACATCTGGGTAGAAAGTGTGTTTTCAGCAACAGTTTGTAAATTCAGGGGCCAATCTTGCAATTTCTTTGTGTGGTAACCAAGTTACCACCTCTCCAAGGCTTTGCACCTGCTCCTAACTAATGTATGGTTGTGATTTCATGCTTAATGACTAAGAAAAACACTTGGAGTGATCTTGTTCTTCATGTCCAACTATAAATACCATGCTCCATCAACTCATTTCTTTGCTCATTCACTCATTCCTCTCTTCACATCTGCTTTGGAGCTCTCTCTCAAGCATTTGGGACTTTGTCTTCTTGTAGAAAAGATAGCAAGGACCTTAAGTGAGCTTCTTTCATTCTTTTTATTTCCTTTTTCCTTATGTAGTGCAGAAAGTCAAACGTTTGGCCAACAGTTTGACTTTCGGTTTTGACCATCAATTGGTCAAGTCAAAGTTCAATTGAACTTTGAAACGTGATTGTAATCACGATAGTTATAATCCTTCGTGATTATAGCCGCTGATTACCACGTTAGCTAGTTGTAGTGTCGAGTCAAAGTTTCGGTCAACATGCGTTTTAGCACGCATTTTGCAACGAAACTACTTTAGGGTATCAAAACACTTTGTTTTGATACCAAATCAGTAGGTTAGACATGTTTTGACATGTCTAACTCGACACTATTAGTTTGTGCTTGTTTAGGGTCGTAAGTTAAGCGGTATAAACAACCGCTTACACTTTCAAACCCGACCCGTTTGGTCGATCTTTAGGATCCGACCAAGTTTAGTTAATGATCATAGTTTCATAGGGAATAACCACTGAGGTTATAACCTTATGATCACCTAGGATTGGTTAGTCATATGCTTGTTAGCTTGTATGCCCATAGGAAATGACCAAAATGCCCTTTTGAAGCATAAATCCGTATTTTGATTATGTGAACATAATTTTGACATGTAATCTGATTTAGTAACATGTTTAGGGATAATTGGGCATGTAAGACTTGACATAGCACATAGTTAACCATCCGATCATAGTTTTACGCTAACGACGCCTTATAACAGCTTATGTTACCATAATGTGTCGAAACGGGTCAAAAGCACTTAGGTAGGCCTTCCAATCAGAATGTTGGGACTAATAAATCATACCATATGAGTTCAATTACTCATTTGATTTATAGAACCTCATTCTATCCTATCTCCCGATTTAGGAGCCGATTATTAACATAGTTACCTATACTAGGTGCCGGTTGATTCCGTGACCCTTGGAGCTTAAATTGGTCTTATTCTCAAGACTAATTAGCAATCCCAAGTGAGTACATAGTTCCCCTCTTTTACCGTTTTCAAATATTTTGGGGTGATACACATGTACATACATGTTACTTTTGTGTATTTCATGCTTTTATGACATAAACATGCTAGTTTCACCTAGTACATATATAGTACATGCTTTCCATTGTGTTTTGCTATGTATGTCAAGCATGCTAGCACATTGATTTGTTACACATTTGTTGCATATGTTTACTTAGCATATGTAGCACATTGTTTTACATGACGTTTCTGCTATGTATGTTTACTAAGCATGCTAGCACATGAACATTTCTACTAGGCATGTTTACTTAACATTCCTAGTACATGGTTTTCACATGCTACATTGGTTATGACATTTGGTATGTTCAATCGGGACAATAATACATTCATTAACATTAGCTACGCCGCTCGGACTTATGTAATGGTACCATAGGAATTAACAACTCCCGTTTCCGACTTCCTGGGTTTGTTTGGAAGTTGGGGATGACAGAATCCGACTACATAACTTTAGATGAACCTTTAATTCGTTTAAGGGTTTGTCGCCACAGTCTCAAGGCTTGAATGTATGCGATTAACATTACTGCATAAATGTTTGTAATCATAAAGCATTGTTTTTTCTGCAAAGCATAACATTTGATTTAAACTTAGGTTTATTAAAAAACATGTTTTGTACATTTTCTATGGGGTTGAGTAACTTCTAGTTATTCACCATACATGACATTTGTTTTCACATTAGACATCATTACATAGTTAAGTAGATGATTTCCTACTTGCTATACATTTCATTGGTTTTACATGATACACATGACATGGTACATGGTTTACACACACACATATTGACATGGAACAAGACATTTTGGTTGGTTATTGATAAGTGACTTATGTAACGGGGCTATGTGTTATATGATAAAAGCATGGTGGATACGCCGCTGGTACTTCCTATATATAAGTGCTTTTATCGTATTATACATCGTTGCGTTATATAAACCACTTGGACAAGACATGAAACATTTTATACAAAAACATGACATTGTTTTACAAATTACACATTTTTATACAAACTCATTTTCACTTGGATATTTATTTAACCATGCATTATCATTTCATCATCATTTGATTTTCATTGATTTTCACATGGTTTTACAAAGGAAAACATTTTACAAGGTTCATGACTACATTTTATTAAACTCTCCTTTCAAATACAAGTCATGAATCTGCATAAACAAAACCTATGTATCTCACAGGCATTTTTATGCTGACGTACCTATTTTTACATGTGTTTCAGGTGCTAATGCATGATGATGCTTGTGCTTCACTTAGGCGGACTCGGGCCTTAGTGACTTAAAAGACAGTTATTATGTTAGTTTAGTTTGAACTCAAAGACAATGTAACTTTAAATTTTAATAATACATAACTTTATTTGCCATGGTTGTTGAAACAATAATTCTGTCGCCACTCACCTCCCCGGCGTTTCCGTCGCGGTTTGTTGTTTTACGCGGCCGGGGTGTGACAGAAGAGTTGGTATCAGAGCCAATGGTTATAGGGAATTAGGTTATTAGCAATGCTTTGACCTAGACTATAACTTTCTAGGACCCTAACACAAGTTTACTTGTGTTTAGATTTTAAAACAATACCCGTCACCTATCCTTAGGTGATTACCAAAACTTGAACACAATATTCCAAAAGGATTTTGAAATCAATCATCTATCCTTAGATGATTTCTTTTTGGCCTCGTGCCTTCCAATTTTTCAAAATCTCGTCAAAGTTTTGGGTCTAAATAATGTGAACACGTGCAAACTGGAAGAGTGAATGCCTGTACCCTGAGTTTTCTGTCTAAGGCTAGAGTGTTCGTACAAATCCGCAGTATCGGACCAGTCACTCTTACCTGGGAACTCTTGGGGTGAGTGTTCACTTATAGGCGAGCATGTCTTCGCGATACATTATTATGACTCATTTACTTTGATTTGTCACTGTGTGTTGTTTGTTTGCTTTGTGGTAACAAACAAATGACCACCTTCCTTGCTTTTTGTCAATTTTATTGTTATCTCATCTTTTCATCACATCATCTCACTCGTTTTCTCTCATGTTTCCTCTTTTAGAATGCCTCCTCGACGTAACGTTCCCCAACCTGATGCCGAACTGGCAGCTATTATAGCACAGCAGATGGCTGCTATGGTACCTGGTCTCATAACTCAAATAAACCAAGCCACCAATAACAATGTTAATGCACCTGCTCCGTGCAACTTTAAACAGTTTAACTCGGCTAAACCGCTCAAGTTTAGTGGTACTGAAGGAGCAACTGGGCTTCTCCAGTGGTTTGAGAGTCTTGAGAGCACGTTTCGCCATGTTCAGTGTCCGAACAACCGTAAGGTCGAGTTTGCTTCGAGTGTATTCCAGAAGAGGGCTCTTACCTGGTGGAATGGGGTAATGAGAGATAGAGGTGCTGATGTTGGTCTGAGTAAGCAGGGATACAGTCCTCAAAGGGTTGGTTTAAAGTTTTAATAGTAGTTTATAGATAAGGGATTCAAGCTTTTGGCACTTCTCCCGTGGTGGGTAATGCCCGCTCTGACTCGTGAAGTGTTACTAGGCTTGAACCAGGTTCTCGTAGGATCTATACACTAAACGCGACATAAAATTTACCCAGCCACCCTTCTAACCCCCTTCAAGGCAATTAACGCGCTTTATATAGACCGTAAAGACACGGATATGTGAATCAACAACATATGAAGAATAATTAGATAAATTTTCCATCAATATAAAACACTAGTTATTAAAGTTATTAATACATACCCAATTAAAAAGTTGCGAAAGATAGGAAATCATAAAAGAAAATACAAAAAAGATTTTTCTTCACCAAGTGATGTAAGAGTTTAGCCAAGTATGAACTTTGTTTGACAAAGACTCTTACTATCAATCTTGGATCCCGAGACTACTACACACACTCTAAATGATGGAAAATGGATGATGGTGTTGTAGTGGTGGCAAATGAGATAGAAGTGGTTTGCCAATGGATAGTTTAGAATGGAACCAAGCACATCTATCTATAACTGAAATTAGAAGCTTCACCACGGCCCATGCCTGCCTGGCACGGCCCTGTGGTCATCTCTCTCTTCCTCATAACTGCTTGTCAGATCTTGTACTAACACGGCCCCGTGTGTCAATGGTACGACACGTGGCCAGTGTACTTGTTGTGCTATCGCAGATCTGAAAATCTTTGAGTTGACCATGACCCATGTTGGTTTAGCACGACCCCGTGCTGGCTGCCAGTTTTCTCCTTTGCTGTTGTCTTTTCTTCTACACAGCATCCGGCCTCGTACACGGCCCCGTGTCAAGTCTTCTGATCTTGCTATTCTTGTGGTTTGGATATGAATTGGGCCTTGGCGAGTTGCGTCAATTCCTGCTTCTTTGTATTTATGTTGATTTTTACTATCTTTTTGCTCCTTTTGCACATTTAAGCTCTTTTGACCCTGTAAATTAAAAAGTAACAGAAAAACAAGCTTCTTCCAACATTAGTACTGAAAATGGGTTGATTTGACGCCGTATTTGATATAATTTATATATTTTATAAAACTAGCCCCCACTGATGTGTGCAAAATGCAACATATAAATTACATCAAATGAGGCATAAAACTAATCCTTTTTTTAGTACTAATGTTGGAAAAAGTGTGCTTTTGTCTTCCTTTTGTATTTTCAGGGTTAAATGAGCTTAATTGAACAAAAGAAGCAAAAATGCAGCCAAATCTAACAATAATACAAGAAAAGGAATAAACGTGGCATGCCCTACCCCTCGACAGCATCCTCCCAAGCAAGAACAAAGGAAGAGAAGGCTGAACACGCCCCGTGCTCATTGAGCACGGGGGCGTGCCCAAGTGTCTGCAGAAAAGACAAAGTTGTAGGAGCTTCTATCACCCACCACGGGGCGTGCCCAGCGGACACGAGGCCGTGGTCAATGCAAAGATTCGCAAAATCGAAGCAAATCTTGATAGTACAGATACGCTTCTGCACACGGGGCCATGCCCAGCAGACACGGGGGCGTGGTCAACTAATGCAGACAAACTGCATTTAAAGAAGAAAGAGAAGAAGGGTGGACACGGGGCCGTGCCCATTGGATACGGGGCCGTGTCCGGGCTTCTGTGCTGGCTATAAATAGGGGTGCTTGGCTCACTTGCAAATCATCCCTTGGCAAACCACCTCTTTCACACTTCACCCACCCACCATCACTATCACAACCCACATCCACCACCATCATCCATCATCCATCATAGAGTGTGTGCAGTAGTCTCGGGATCCAAGATTGATCGTAAGAGTTCTTGACAATCAAAGGCCATGTTTCCCTAAGTCTCTTACATCACTTGGTGAAGACAAGCATTTAGTGTAATACTTTTTATTTTTAATCTTTTCGCACTTTTTATTTGGTTATGTATTAATGACTTTAATAACTAGTTTCTTATGTTGAAGGTGAATCTTTCTTATCATTTGTCCGTGGTGCCTTGGCGTTATTTTACTGTATATATAAAATAAAAGATTTACAACATTCATATCTCCACGGTCTACATGGAGATATGTTGGCTACCTGGTCGGGGGTTAAGGGAATGGTTTGGTAAGAGTCTTGCCTTGTTCAGTGTATAGATCCGGCAAGGACCTGGGTCAAGCTTAGTAGGACCTCCTTCAATACCCACTAGTATTGGATGGCGGGGGTTCGAATTTATTGATCCCCTCATATGTAAACTACTATTAAAACATTAACCCGACTACTTAGGATTGTATCCTTGCTGACTCAAACTACTTCGCCGAGGGTAACATCACCTTCAAAAGAGGGGCCTACCGCATTACACATTAATAACTTAATTAATTATCTTTAAATAATCCAACCCTTTAGGATTGTATCCTTGCTGACTCAAACTACTGGGTTGAGGGTAACGTCACCTTCAAAAGAGGGGCTTACTACTATAACTAAGATAGTCTCTTAAAAAGTGCAAAAGTGCGGAAATAATCAAAGGTTACACTAAAAGCGATTCGGATCCAAGTGATTCATCTTGTCTATCTGTTTTATTTTTATTTTTATTTTTCAGCATTTTTAGTTTTTATTTTCATGTTTAAACCTTTTTCTAAATTTTGATTTGATTAGACGTTGAGGATAAACCGGTACTAAAAACTTTTGTGTCCTTGGACGACCTCGGTATCTTACCAACGCTATACTACGCTCACGATGGGTGCACTTGCCCATATGTGTGTCTAGTGTTAGTAAAATATCACGTTTCATAAATTTAAAACTTGACTAAAGTGTAAAAAGGGCTAAAAATATACATAAATATATATACACACTGACACGCATCAAGTTTTTTCAGCGCCGTTGCAGGGGACACAAGGATTTTAAGAAAGCTTAAAATCGACGGCCTAATCAGTTTTTTTAAAACCTTTTTAAAATGCGCTCACATTTTTCTGCGTTTTAGTTAGTTTTTGCATTTACAATAGCCTAAACACGGGCCGTGTTCATTGAACATGGGGCCGTGCTACATTTTTTTTCATAAACACCCAGATACAGAGGCTGAACACGGGGTCATGCTCACTGAACATGCCCCCGTGCTGCACAAAACCAGTCACTTTTATTCAAACGCCCATATACAGATTCTGAACACGGGACCGTGTCCAGCCTCTGTTTCCGTTTATTTTTGTTTTCTGGTCTCGAGACTCTGTTGTGGTCTCCTGAGTGATTCTTATGGATCCATACTTAGGAGGCTATATGAGGAGGATGATTATAGGGAAGACTATTTCACCATTTGTGGTGACCCGCACTCGGTACAATATTGTGACTTATTTCAACCATCCACTTCATACACCTACTATGAGGAGCCCAGGTATGAGCCATCGACTTCATACACATCCTATGAAGACCCAAGGTATGAACCTTCTCACTCATACTCATATTTTGATGAACCAAGGTATGAGCCTTCATACTCATACTTTGAGGAACCAAGATATGAGCCTCCACCTTCATCTTCTTATTATGAGGAACCATGGCGTAAACAACCCACCTCATATGAGTACTACGAAGAACAAAATTACGACCCTTATCGATCACATGCTTACAATGAAGAACAACGGTGTGAACCATCTACTTCATATGAGTATTATGAGGAACAAAGGATCGAACATCCGGATTCAAGCTTTGAGGATCCTGATCCTTACTCTATCACCGACATAGCCGATAGGATAATACAACACATTAAAACTATCGAACGTTGCATAAAAGAATCTCGCGCAAGGGAAGAGGAGTCCCGCGCAAGAGAAGAGTTAACTTGTAATAAAGAAGAGATAGTTGAAAACGTAAAAATGGAAGAACAAGTAAGTGAAAAGCCGACACATGAGTTAAACAACGAAAAGGGTGACTCCAACAACATTAAAATTCAAGAAGAGTCTAATTTTCAAGAAATTAATCTCTTGTCACCTTCTTTCGAAAATAATTGTTTAGTACCCACTCATGCTAAGTTTTCAAAAGAGCTAAACACTAACACTAAAATTGACAAAACGATAAGCATTAAGTTAACAAATGATCAAACTTCGCTAATAAAAGAAGACCCATTTGAAATTAACATTACACCGGTTCCATTTTTTTTTTCAAAACTCCTTTATTAGTAATGTCACAATTGATAAAGATCTTTGTGTTAATATAATGCCAAATTATATTTTCGAAAAATTGAGTATTAGTGATTTTTCTCCACTTCAAATACCCATTTTTCTATCTAATCGGAAAGTAATAAAATCAATCGGCGTAGTTGAGGATGTCTTGGTCCAAACAAACCAATTGGTAATCCCAACCGACTTTGTCATCCTTGATGACGCTCCGCTAGTGTTGGGACGACCTTTTGTAAAAACTCATGAAGCTTTGAAAAACCGGAAGTACAACAATCTATCTATTCAATTAGGGGCATTTAAAAGAAGTGTCGATCTTGAGTGTTCAATGAAATATCCATTCGACAATAATGACCCCCTAATTGAAGATGAAAATGAACCACCCGATACAAGAGAAGAAATTGACCACTTTGTTGAAGAAGAGGTCCCCATAGAACAAACCTTTGTGATTCTTGACAAAAATGAGCAACCAAATAAGGAGTCTCCTAAAGACCCACCTCTTGAGCTCAAAGAACTCCCAAAAGGTTTGGAATATGCTTTTCTAGACAAAGATGGTAAATCACCTGTAATTATTTCATCAAAATTAAGTAGTTTAGAAAAAGCAAAATTAATTACGCTTTTGAAAAAACACAAAAATGCGATCGCTTGGAAGCTCGTAGATATTAAAGGAATAAGTCCTTCTGTGCACGCACAAAATTTTAATGAATGATCACTATAAATGGGTAATACAACCACAACATAGGGTAAATCCAAATGTCCAAGAAGTGGTTAAAAACGAGGTCATCAAATTACTTGACGCCGGACTTATTTACCCTATCTCCGATAGTCCTTGGGTAAGTCCCGTCCAAGTAGTTCCAAAGAAAGGAGGTATGACGGTAATAATTAACGAGAAAAATGAATTAATACCAACGAGAACCATCACAGGATGGAGGGTATATATAGATTATCGTCGATTAAATGAGGCAACAAGGAAAGATCACTTTCCCTTACCCTTTATTGATCAAATGTTAGAGAGATTATCCGGTCACAAATTTTATTGTTTCTTAGATGGTTTTTCAGGTTACTTTCAAATCCCGATAGCGCAAGAAGACCAAGAAAAGACAACATTTACATGTCCCTATGGAACTTTTGCTTATCGACGCATGTCGTTTGGTCTATGTAATGCACCCGCAACCTTTCAACGTTGCATGGTGGCCATCTTCCATGATATGATAGAAAAGACAATGGAAGTCTTCATGGACGACTTTTCTATCTTTGGAGATTCATACGACCAATGCCTCGATAACCTTGAACGAATGCTATCCTGATGTGAGGAAACTAACCTTGCCCTTAACTGAGAAAAATGCCATTTCATGGTAACAGAGAGAATAGTATTCAGTCACAAAATCTCAAGCGAATGAATGGAGGTTGATCGAGCAAAAATAAACACTATTTCTCGATTACCACCCCCGACCTCCGTTAGAGCTATCAGAAGTTTCCTAGGGCATGCCGAATTTTATAGACGATTTATCAAGGACTTTTCAAAAATCTCAAGGCCTCTAACAAAATTACTTGAAAAAGATGCCCCTTTCATCTTTGACAAGGATTGCAATCAAGCATTTCTAACCCTAAAAGAAATGCTAGTCAATGCATCTATTATGATAGCGCCTGATTGGAAATTACCTTTCGAAATCATGTGTGATGCAAGTGACTTTGCAGTTGGAGCCGTCTTGGGACAAAGAAAAGATAAGCATTTTCACCCAATTTATTATGCTAGTAAACACTTAACGATGCACAAGAAAATTATACAACAGAAAAAGAGTTACTAGCCGTGGTATTTGCTTTTGATAAATTTCGTTCTTATCTTGTTCTTTCTAAAACAATAGTTTATACAGATCATGCAGCCATTCGATATCTCTTCAAGAAACAGGATGCTAAACCACGTTTGATTCGGTGGATTCTACTCCACCAAGAATTTGACATTGAAATCAAAGACAAAAGAGGAGCAGAAAACACCGCAGCAGATCATCTTCCGCGCTTGGAAGACCCAGCTTTGGAGGCAACTAGGGAAGAGCAAATCAACGAAAAATTTCCAACGGAGTCCCTGGAAATGGTGGAATACTGAGAAGAGCCATGGTACACCGACTATTCTAACTACCTAGCTAGCAGTATAGTCGCTAAAGGATGGCCACATCATCAAAGAAAAAAATTCTTTGCCGATGTGAAGCATTATTTTTGGGAAGATCCTTATCTTTTCAAAATGTGTGCCGATCAACTCATCCGCCAATGCATACACGGTAGCGAAGCAAGAAGAATTCTCCGCCATTGTCATGAAGGTCCATATGGAGGACATCATGGTGCCGCTAGTACCGCACGAAGGGTATTTGATTCACGATGTTATTGGCCAACCATTTACAAAGACGCATAAAGTCTTGTCAAGACATGTGACGCTTGCCAAAGAACATGTAATATTTCTTCCAAAAACGAAATGGCACAAAATGGCATTCTTGTTTGTGAAATTTTTGATGTGTGGGGACTCGAATTTATGGGACCCTTCCCACCGTCAAAAGGAAACAAATATATACTTGTGGTGGTAGATTACTTGTCTAAATGGGCCGAGGCCGAGGCACTTCCAACAAATGATGGGAGAGTCGTGGTAAGATTTCTGAAAAGATTATTCTCTCGTTTTGGAACACCAAAAGCATTAATAAGTGATAGAGGTACCCATTTTTGTAACCATCAACTTGAAAATTTTTTAACAAGTTTTTTAACAAGATATGGGGTCGATCACCGGGTCTCAACGGCATATCACCCTCAAACAAACGGAAAAGCCGAAGTGACTAATAGAGGTTTAAAAAGAATACTCGAAAAAACCGTAGGGTTAAACTAAAAAGAATGGGCCGATAAATTAGAAGATGCTTTATGGGCTTTTCGAACTGCTTATAAAACAACAATAGGTACAACCCCAAATAAGCTCGTCTATGGAAAAACCTATCATTTGCCAGTAGAAATTGCACACAAGGCCTACTGGGCAATTAAAAATGTAAACTTAGACTTAGAATTTGCCGGTAAAAATCGATTCTGCCAATTAAATGAATTAGACGAACTAAGGAATTATGCATACTCTAACTCCGAAATTTATAAGGAAAGAATGAAAAATTTGCATGATAAACATATTAAACCTAATGAATTTCAAGTAGGAGATCAAGTTCTATTGTTTAATTCATGACTTCGATTATTTCCTGGTAAATTAAAGTCTAAGTGGTCAGGACCTTTTTCCATCACCCATATTTTCCCACACGGTGCAGTAGAAATTAAATCTCGGAATGGAATTCCATTGAAAGTCAATGGCCAACGGCTGAAGCTTTATCAAGGATTTATTGAGGATGAGGAGGAAGAAATCTCGCTTCAAACGATCGAAGAATGACGGAATCAACATTATACCTGGTAAGTTACGAACAATCGAGAGAACATCTAAATCGGTAAGATTTCTAAAACCAAAGTTTAGGGAAACAGGGCACCTACACGAGCACTTAATATATATATATATATACATATACATATATATATATACATATATATATATATATATAATAAATTCAAAAGTGCCCGCTCACGGGGCCGTGCTCAGCGTTCACGGGGCCGTGTTTGCGCATCTGACGGGAATAAAACCCCTTTTTCTAGTTAGTTCTTCATTCCACACGCCCTGTTTTCCCAAAAACTCTCTAGTTCCGGCGATTTTTCTGTAAGATTTCGACGTCTCCCCTACTTCTAACAACATCAAGGTATGATTCTATCATCATAAGTAGTTAGATTAAGCACTTGCATGTAGTTTAACATCAAGATTTGGGGAAAATCTAGGGTTCTTCAACTTGAACCGGATCGAACCTCAAATTTTTGCATAAATCTGTTAGCATTAGTTTAGATTCATGTTATAGGAAGTAAATCAACTTGTATTGTTTGTAGATTCGCCCGATTTCTCACAAAAACCCCAAACATTTGTTTTTGAACCGAAAAAGATAAAATTGAAGGGGTAAACGGTTTGTTTTGGGATAAACGGCACTTGGGGTTTCATTTTCGGGGAAAACCGCCCCTACTGAACCAAAAATTTTCAAGTTTTCGGGACCAGGTTGAAAAATGGGATTTTTGGGAAACAGACGTTTGGACACGGGGCCGTGCTCGCTAAGCACAGGGGCGTGTCCAGCCAATTTCACTCTAACATGGGGCGTCCACTGAACATGGGGGCGTGTTCAGTCGACTGTTTTCAGTTTTCTCTGAAATTTTCACTGTTTCTTGCTAATTGTTTGGTATTTTCTTTCAGATGGCCAAGAAATTCACTCGATTCAATGCAAATGAGTTGGATGCTCGAGCAAGATGCGATGTGCTAAGAACTAGGCCCGAGGAATACCCACGACAAGCATGCATGGATCTTCTAGGAGCAGTGAACCAGCTAGACCGCTTCAATAACATTGTCACCGGCCCACTACGAGCTGCCCTTTGCACTCGACTTCACTCCGTGCATGAATATAACATGGAGTTTTACAGCACGTTCGTCTTTAATACAAGAGCTAAGCCGTTCGACAATGATGGGGTAGAGTTCCGTTGTGGGGGAACTAGGTACTCGATTTCGATCGCCCAATTCGGGGCAATAGTTGGGTTGTATGCGGAAGAAGATGTTGGGGATGAAGAGAACACCGGCGGTCTACGGGAGATTCCGGAAAACCAACGCCAAGCTGCTTGGGCTCAAATAGGAGAAGGCAATTATAATCCAAGCCGGACTAAGAGTACACAGTTGAGAGACCATTTCTACCGCTACATTCACAGGGTCCTTACCTACTCTCTTAGCAAGAGACACGACAGCAGCGGTGTTGTAGGGTTACGGGATCTGGTAGTTCTCCATTGCATCCACAACCGTGTCAACCTTGATGTTCCATACCTGCTACTCCGAAACATGCACCAGAACCAGCTTGCTACTCCCCCGACACCTACTTCTTTGGAGGGTGGATTTACCGCCTTTTCAAACACATTGTTAATAGGATGCCAAGGTCTTTTCAAAAGAGCCCATGGTAAGGAAGGGTAGACATGGTCATTTGCCGCCCCATGAACTTGATTTATGAGGCAAAAGACGGGACGGTCAGTTTTCAAAGAGTTCAAGGGCATGCATGGAACCCGCAAGAAGCACTCGTCTTACACGCTCCACACATCTGTCCTCCTCCTCAGTACCACTACTAGCCCCGGGGTGATCCGGGTCAATCCTCCTCACAAGGAGGCGGTTTTCCTAACTTTCAAAGCTTACATGATTTATTACAGGAAAACCTCATGTGCACCAGGAATACCTACAACATGGCTAGCAACACATACACCCGGGTCGGAGCGATAGAGAGAAACATCTCCGACATGCAGGATGACATTGGAAACATCTGGGAGTATATGGGGGGCAACGGAGGAGGTGATGATGATGAAGACGAGGACATGGATTGAGCGGGAGGAGTAGGAGGTAGTGTCCCATGGTTGGAGGTCCCACAGGTTAACCTGTTTATCTCATGAACAATTTCAGGCCTGTGTGCCGCTTGTTGAACAATTTACTTTCTTTAACACTTTTTAATTTCTGCATTTCTTTTTCTTTTTAACTTGTGACGTGGATGATGAACTTTGGTAATTTAGGATGTTTGTTATGATTGGTGTGGTATTTATTAGTTAAACAGATACATAGGAGGCTTAGAGCACTAATCATTAGTGCCACTGAAGCCGGGACAGGAAAACCGAAGCCAGAAACCTGTTTTACACCTTTGCAGTTTGTCCACACGGGGTCGTGTTCAGCCAACACGCCCCCGTGCGCATTGCCCCAGACCTGCTGTTTGTCTAAATTATGCAGATTTTTGCCAGACACGGGGTCATGCTGGTGTGTAATTTAAGTGTGGGGGGATGCTAAAACCTTGAATTTTGCAAGTCCTAATTACAAGTCTTACATAAAACTCTATTGGAACCGCTAAACACCCCAAATTTTTTCAAAAATTTTCATTTTTTTTACTTGTCTTGGTTTAATTTGGGAATTACAAGTTCTAAAAAGGTTATATTTTTCCAAATTTACAACCGATAGCGTCGTGATAAAAAAAGAACCAACGTAAGAAAATTATGAAACGGCATGACAAATCTAGTTAAAATTTGATTATATATACTTGATCACATAAAAAGCCCATTCTCACAAAGAGTGAGTTTTGAGCCTTTATTGAGCATACAAATACACATCTTTAAACTAAATGCTCATTTTTCGTTTCTTGTGTGAATAGCCGCTTGGTTCTTACGACTCTAGAATTTGCCACGACGATACATTCCCGGTCCTTACCAACTTAAACCCAAGTAAGTAAATGATGGAGGTATTAGGACTAACCCTTTTTCTTTCAACACCATTATTTTTCTTTTTTTTTTTACCACCTACCCAAAATCCCCCTAGTTAACCCCTTTGAGCCTAAACCTTTTCATTTCTTAACCCACAAAACAAACACCCTTTACCCACCAAAACCCTTTTTGATTTTAAACCCTTTATTTTAGTAAGAAGCTCGGTTTTTCATATGGCAAGAAATAAAATGAACAAGTTCATCAAAAGAACTTTGTTTGAAGAAATGCTTCATTAAAATAAAAAAAATCTTACGAAAACCGATGCTTTTTACGCCTTTCGCCCTTTTCTACTAACCACTAACCCAACCACCTACCTTTAACCCAAGCCTAACCCTTCCCCCAAAAGTCCTCTTGATATTTACAAAGGTGTATAGTTAAAAAGGAGGAGGATTGATTGCTTGGCAAGCTTATGGTAGAAGTAAGTTCCATGCCGCTCTCGAGTGTTTCACAAAAATACATCTTCGGCCGAGTGTTGAGTGATCTCCCGTGAGGTATGTGAACTTGTATATAAATGGAATTTTAAAGAGGCATGTTATGCCCAAATAAGTAATTTATCTTATGTAATGTTCTAAATAAATCATGATGAATAGGATTGTAAATAACATAAAAATAGCATCTAATGAAAATCTTGGAATCCCAACACTCAAGACAAGCCCCAAAACCTTCTCTTCTACCCGTTCCATTTGGGAGTGTAAGCCACATTATAAAGAGTTTTGCTTAAGGACAAGCAAAGATTCAAGTGTGGGGGTATTTGATGTGTGCAAAATGCAACATATAAATTACATCAAATGAGGCATAAAACTAACCCTTTTTTTAGTATTAATGTGGGAGAAAGTGTGCTTTTGTCTTCCTTTTGTATTTTCAGGGTTAAATGAGCTTAATTGAACAAAAGAAGCAAAAATGCAGCCAAATCTAACAATAATACAAGAAAAGGAATAAATGTGGCATGCCCTACCCCTCGACAGCATCCTCCCAAGCAAAAACAATGCAACAGAAGGCTGAATACGCCCCGTGCTCATTGAGCAGGGGGTGCCCAAGTGTCTGCAGAAAAGACAAAGTTGTAGAAGCATCTATCACCAACCACGGGGGCATGCCCAGCGGACACGGGGCCGTGGTCAACCCAAAGATTCGTAGAATCTAAGCAAATCTTAATAGTACAGATACGCTTCTGCACACGTGGCCGTGCCCAGCAGACACGGGGGTGTGGTCAACTAATGCAGAGAAACTGCATTTAATGAAGAAAGAGAAGATGGGTGGACACGGAGCCGTGTCCAGGCTTCTGTGCTGGCTATAAATAGGGGTGCTTGGCTCACTTGCAAATCATCCCTTGGCAAACCACCTCTCTCACACTTCACCGACCCACCACCACCATCACAACCCACATCCACCACCATCATCCATCATCCATCATAGAGTGTGTGCAGTAGTCTCGGGATCCAAGATTGATCGTTAGATTTCTTGACAATCAAAGGCCATGTTTGCCTAAGTCTCTTACATCACTTGGTGAAGACAAGCATTTAGTGTAATACTTTTTATTTTTAATCTTTTTACACTTTTAATTTGGTTATGTATTAATGACTTTAATAACTAGTTTCTTATGTTGAAGGTAAATCTTCCTTATCATTTGTTCATGGTGTCTTGGCGTTATTTTACTAGTCTATATAAAATAAAAGATTTACACCAGTCATATCTCCACGGTCTATATGGAGATATGTTGGCTACCTGGTCAGGGGTTAAGGGAATGGTTTGGTAAGAGTCTTGCTTTGTTCAGTGTATAGATCCTACAAGGACCTGGGTCAAGCTTAGCAGGACCTCCTTCAATACCCACTGGTATTGGATGGCGGGGGTTCAAATTTCTTGATCCCCTCATATGTAAACTACTATTAAAACATTAACCCGGCTACTTAGGATTGTATCCTTGTTGACTCAAACTACTTATCCGAGGGTAACGTCACCTTCAAAAGAGGGGCCTACCACATTACGCATTAATAACTTAATTAATTATCTTTCAATAATCCAACCCTTTAGGATTGTATGCTTACTGACTCAAACTACCGGGTTGAGGGTAACGTCACCTTCAAAAGAGGGGCCTACTACTATAACTAAGATAATCTCTTAAAATGTGCAAAAGTGCGGAAATAATCAAAGGTTACACTAAAGGTGAGTCGGATCCAAGTGATTCATCTTGTCTATCTGTTTTATTTTTATTTTTATTCTTCAGCATTTTTAGTTTTTATTTTCATGTTTAAACCTTTTTCTAAATTTTGATTTGATTAGACATTGAGGATAAACCGGTACTAAAAGCTCTTGTGTCCTTGGACGACCTTGGTATCTTACCAACGCTATACTACGCTCACGATGGGTGCACTTGCCCATATGTGTGTCTAGTGTTAGTAAAATATCGTGTTTCATAAATTTAAAACTTGACTAAAGTGTAAAAAGGGCTAAAAATATACATAAATATATATACACACCGGCACGCATCACCCACACTTGAATATTTGCTTGTGCTCAAGCAAAACTCTATTACGGGCTTACACACCCAAACGGAATAAGCAAAAGAGAAGGGTTTTGGTCTCATCTTTAGAGTGTCGGGAATCCAAGTTCTAAATTTGTTTTGTTTTTGTTTTATTTACTATCTTATTCGTCATGATTTATTTAAAACACAAATTAAGAAAAATTATTTACTTCAAGCATAACATGCCTTTATAAAATTCTATTTAGTTATATACAGATTTACACACCTCACAAGTGGTCACTCAACAGTCAGCCGAAGATGTATTAAGTGAAAACACTCGTGCCTGGTTTTGGAACTTACTCCTACCATAGGCTTGACAATCAATCAAACCTCCTACTTTTGACGTTAAATCCTTGTAAATATTAAGAGGGCTTTTGAAGGGTAGGTGTTGGTTCGGGTTTGGTGTGTTTTATTAAAAAGGGCGAAAAGCATAAAGTATCGGTTTTTCGATTGCTTTGTGGCTTGGCAAAAGATACTTTGGCAAATTTTTCTGATTTTTTTGGTTGCCAAAGTTGAAACTGAGCCTTAATCGTAATTTCAATACCGAGTTTTACAAAAATGAAAGGTGAAAAATGAAAAGGTTTGTTTTTGTGGGTTTGAAAATGAAAAGGTTTTTAACGTTCAAAGGGTTTAACTAGGGGGATGTTTTTGGGTAAAGCAAAAAAAAAAATAATAAAGGTTTTAATTTGAAAAATTGGTTAATCCTAGTGCCTCCATAATTTACTTACTTGCATTTTTGTTGGTAAGGACTTGGAACATATCACATTGTCAAGTTGTAGATTCGTGAGAACCAAACGGGCTATTCACGCAAAAAACGAAAATTGAGCATATAGTATAGATGTATATTTGTATGCTCGGTAATGGCTCAAAACTCACTTTCGTGGGAAAAGGGGTTTGATGGGATTGAACCCTATACAAAGGAACAATTGATAAAGCCAAAACTGTTCAGAACAGTGGATCCAGAATAAGCAGTTGTTTGTACTTAATCTTTCCCCTTGAAAGTGGCCCTAACATCTGATGACTCAAAGCACTGCTCTTCACAATTGTTGTTGTCCTAAAGAATTGATGAAGTCAAAGTACTGAAGCTCAATCTACTGATATATCTCAAGTAGTGCTGAAGGCCAAAGCACTGCTGAGTGATAACAGTGGAATGAAGAATCAGTAGTTTAGTCTTGTATTGTATTTGTTTATTGTAATCAGTGGTTTATGATCAGTAGTTGTGTAGGACAGTTGTTAGAGGTTGTTAGGAGGTTAGATGTCACTTTCATGGTGACGTCAGCCGAAGATGCTCAGTGGTTGTTCTGTACTATAAATAGAACAGTATTCTGTATTGCTCTATCAGCTCTTTCACACAAACTCATTTTCTACGAACAATCAAGTGAGCTCAGGCTGAGGGGGAGATTGGTGCATGCATGCATTGTGATTGATTATTGTAATAAATACAATCATTCGATTTCAAGTTAAACATGTTTACTAAAACTTATTCTCTCATTGATTGTGTGTTGAAAGTTTGTTTAATCGAATTCCGCTGCATTTAACTCTGTTTCATCTTCATTCTAATCAAACGAACACAATCAAAAGAAACTCAGATCCTAACAATTGGTATTAGAGCTAGGACAGTCAAAATTGATCTAACAATCATTTTGACGTAAAAGTTCAGCTCAAAATTCGTTGATACTTGCGATTGTTCTTATTTAGTTGAAAAACAGAGTAAAGGTTAATCACTACAAAAGTTGATTATTCAGTACCTGTAAAACAACCAAAATGGCTACACAATCATAGGATAACACTAATAACACTGGTTCTCTTTTCAAACCACCTATCTTGGTCAGATCTGAATACAACATCTGGGAGCGAAGGATGGGTCACATCCTAGCTCAACAGAATACCGGATGTTGGAAGTTGGTTGTCTTTGGACCACATGTTCCAATGGTGCCGAGTGCTGATGATCCAAAAGTTTTTGAGCCTAAGAAAATTGGAAACTATACTGATTAGGATTTTCAGAAAATTGAACTTGATGCCAAGGCATTTGGCATCGTTGCTTCTGCACTCCCAAATGAAATTTATGCTGGGTTGTTACACTGTAACAGTGCCAAGGAATTGTGGGATACACTTAAGGAACAATTTGGTGGGATTGAAGAAGTAATTGAAAATAACAGGGAAATTTTGAACCAACAGTATGAAACCTTTTGTCACACTAAGGGTGAATCACTAGCACAACAGTTTGAATGTTTTAGCTGTCTCATAAGTGAACTAAAACTTGTTAAGGTTGAATTTGCTAAAGTAACCAAAAATAGTAGGTTTCTTAGGTCACTTCCTGAAAAAATGGGACACAATTGCTTTTGTAACCAGAAACTCAGTTGGGTTCAAAGATTTGACTCTGACCCGACTTCATGGTAGACTCCTAACCTATGAAAGGGAGTTGAACCAGAAAAAGAAGTTACAAGAGACTGGGAAGCTTGCAGATGATTATTCATTTGGCAACACAGCTCTTTTGGGTGAGGAAGAATCTGGTAGTAGTAAGGATCAGAGTTATGATCATTACATTGACATAACAGCTGGTGGAGCTTTTAAATCTGATTCTCACTCATCCAATTATGCTTTTACAGCAAATGGAGAAAACCAGAATTCTGACAATCTGTGTTTTGAACTAAATGATCTCCAACATTTTGATCCAACTAATCTGGAACAGATGGATATTTCGCACCAACTTGCATTGCTGAGTGTTAGAACCAGCAAGGTTTACAAGAGAACAGGGAGAAAATTTCCAGGGTTACATGGGAATTTAAAAGTAGGGTTGGATAGATCAAAGATCAAATGCTACAAGTGTAATAGGTTAGGTCATTTTGCTAGAGAGTGTAGGAGTCAAAACAGTGGACCAATCATCACACACCCTAGTCCTAGACCACAAAATAACCAAACCACTGTGCAGTATTCCTAATATGCCCCTGCTGCCCATGTAAACACTGCTCACTATGCACACACTGCAACCCCTATTCCTGTGCACTATGTCTAAACCACTGTTCCTCAGATACAGTATGTCCAAGCCCTAGTTCCTCAGGTTCAGGTGCAACAAGCTGCACCTCAACAAGTTGCACAAACAGTTGTTCAAGCAGATCAGCAAAGCTTTTTCACACAAGGCTTTGTTGATTTGAGTAGCTTGCCAGAGGAACTAGAAGATGAAAACTTTGCTCTATATGTTGATGATGCTATTTCTAGTGATGAATTTTGTTTTGTAGCATTAGAGTCAATTCCCGAATGGCTGGAAATTGAAGAAGGAACATCCCGTGCTGAAACAGTGGATACAGTTGCTGAAGCTGTGGTTACTGCTGTTGTTGGTGAACAACTATTGGAAGAGAAATTATCACCCCTGTTGGAACCACTGTCCGACCCATGGTCTGCTGAAGAAGAAAAGGAAGAGAAGAAGCCAGAAGAAAGTGAACATGTCTGTGATTGTGCCATGATGGCTGCAACTAAGGTATCACCTCATGTTCTTAAAAACCTTTGTTCAGACAAATGCATCATAGCATTTGCAAACATCAAAGAGGTGAATGAAAACCTTAGAGATAGATTGTTAAATGATGAAGTACAATTTGAAAAATCTTTAAAAGAATTGAAAATTGAATTGTTTTAAAAAGAAAATGAGATTTGCAGCCTCAAACATGTAAGAAAGGAGTTGGAATCCACCCAAATCACTTGTGAAAAATGGGTGGAATCCTGCAAAGGCTATGAGATTATGCTTGAAAACACTGTAAAATTTGGCATAGGGTTTAGGAAAAATGACCAAGTTGAAAACACTGCTGCAAATCAGTCTGGTTTTGTTGAAATCATACCCACCAACAAGGATGGTCAAGAAGTTAAAATAACTGATAAACTTGGCAACAAAATCACTCTGGAAAGATCTGTGGGGTCCTCAACTTTTGTGGAGATTGAGAAATACCAATTCAAACACTCATGGTCTGATGAGTGTGACATCCTTGAAAATTTCAAACCCATGGATTTCACCACTGTGGATGGTGTCAAAGCTCCAAAGGAAAAGGTCATTCCTCTTAAGCACATCCCAACAGTAGTTCAAAACTCTGTTGCAAAGGAGTCTGAAAAGATGATAAAAGATTAAAAACTTGTTTTGTGACTTTTGTGAAAAGAAAAATCATTGACCAAAGATTGTTTTCATTTAAAAGCTTATGATCTTAACAAAACAAGTACCATTATGCCTTCAAAGAGCTGCACCATCTGTGGTAAATCAAACCATTCCACTCAGGAGTGTGTATTTAAAATCCTTTTGTAACACCCCGTGTTTCGAAAGTCAAAGTCAAAGTCAATATTTAAGTCAAAAAGGAGAAAAGATTGCTAATTGTGATATGTCTCTCCTTGCCCAATTCCTGTTTTGACTTCTTTGACTTGTAGATAGTCTTTTTATGCTTTTACGTTAGTTGTATTATGTGGAGTACTTATTAATAATCGAGGTTTATCGATTTTTATCGCATGTTTTATCGCTTTATCGCTTACCGCAATCGCACTCACAACTCGGCTTACGTGTTCTGCTTATTGTTTTATGTGTGTGTGCCTTTTATGCGTTACTTGTGCATGTTTATTTATGTTTATGTGGTGGTGAATAATCGAAACGCAATTGAAACTCAATCGCAATCGAATCACAAACGCTAAACGCAAGATAATTATGATGATTGTGTATTAGATATAGTAGTTGGGATTAAAAGTAATTTGAATAGGAAACTCCATCGCATTGCAACGCTCAACACGCGAATGAAAATCACAAAACTCATCGCGCCGTGCACTCGAATCGAGTGGCCAGCCGATCGAGCTGCCACCCGATCGGGGTGCCACTCGATCGACCAGCCACATACTCCCCTTTCCTTTTATGGAAACCCTATAAATACCCTCATATGTCAACATCACTTGATGTTGACAGCTCTCTCTCTGCTCACTCGTTCCAGCCGCTATTTCTTCAGATTTCTCGCGATTCTTGTAAGTTTTCAACCTAAATATTGTACTTTCTTGATCTACACGCACTCCTACACCTTTCTATCTTTTGAATCTTAACATTTAAATGTGAAATCACTAGATTTGAGGTGTTCTAGGATGATGTCATCATGGTGTTCATATGAACTTCATGTTTTGGCTTCAGTCCCCCAAGAATAACTTAGATCTGAACGATTTCCACATAAATAAACAAAGATCTTTATAGATCTGAACATATTCATGGTAAAAAGGATTGAAAGATGGTTTTCTAACTTTCTTTCAACTCTTTTACACTCAATGCACTCAAAACCGATAGAATCAGAGGTTGATCTAATCTTCTACTCTTTCTTGTTGATGTGTTGGTTCAAGATCTGGATTCTATCCCAGAGATTACCGATTTCGGGATAAACATGAAACTCCGTCTTGAACAGTTAACTGGTCGGACTAGGGTGGTTCCTGTTCGATCGGGTCACTAAGTCTTGACGAGGTTTCTGTTGTTTGACACGTTATCATACAATCTCGAGAAAACGACAAACTATCAAAACAACCAAGGAAGAAGACGACCAGGTCATCTGGGATGGATTGCCGTCCGATCGGATTGCCACCCGACCGGACAGCCACCCGATCGGCTTGCACCTTGGGTCGCACACTTAACTTTTATTTCAACATTTGAGGTTTGGAATATTGAACGGATTGTCGTCCGATCGGATTACCACCCGACCATGTGATGTTCTGACTTCAACACTTAAACAATTTTTAACATGTTCAATGCATACGGATTGCCACCCGATCAGATTGCCATCCGATCGAGTGACCATCCTGCAGTGAACTTGTTCTCAACCTTTGAAGCCTTGCCAATTGGATCGCCGTCCGATCGGACAGCCGTTCGATCGACTGACCTGAAAGGTAGAGATACTTTTCTGTTTTCAAAATGCTACAACAAAAACTTCAAAAGACAAGCCATCATACACAAACACATCCATCCCAAACGAGATGACAATCCAATCGAGTGGCCACCCGATCTGATGACCCCCCGACCGGATTGCCGTCCGATCGACCGACCACCCGATCGGATTGCTGTCCGATCCTTTGACACTATGTATCGTTTTACGCGCCGCTTATTGTTTATGCTATCGTTCTGATCAGGCTAACCTCACTCTCTAGCGCTCCCTTCAATCCATCATCGTTGTGAGTATACTCGATCCCTTTTTCATTTACGCACTTTTGGGTGTTACATACGTTAATTATTCTAAATCATATCGAATACACTACGCTATACTTTAACGCTAACCATTACCGCATGTTATACGTGACTTAATGAATGCTTGTTTGTTATGTTTACACATGGAATGCTGTCTACCTGCCTTAGCAACGATAGTACTATATTTTGGACTCAGCACCTGTTCACTCAGGGGTTGTTAAGGACAAATTGTTACATGGCTCACAGTGGTGAGTGTGTATTACGAACTGCCTTGGGCAGTCAACCCGTAGTCATTGGTATAGATAGGTTCATGTCGATAACTAACGTACTTCATTTCACACTTTGTACGTGCTGGTTATGCTTAAACGATTTCGAACTCTATTATATCTATTAAACTCATGTGCTCACTTTTACACTATGTGTATTGACTTTTACTTTAACTTATGTGGCAGGTGCTTAAGATGTTTATATGCTTGGCTTGCTGTGAAATCGAGGCTAGGAAAGGTCTAGAAATAAATAAACGAATTGTCTATATTTGAAAATCTGAGTTGTCGGAACATAACAATTTGACTGGATTTTGTCTGTAATAATTATATTACTTTTTATGTCATGGTATGGGACGTGATGCTTTAAATAATTGGTAAATATAGTTGTTATGGAAACTTCTGGACAATCTATTTCGCTCAGTGCCGCGCCCCCGATGTTTCCGCCATCGGTTGGGGTGTGATAGATTGGTATCAGAGCCATAACTATAGGGAATTAGGCAAGACTCGACCTAGTCCGGGTCGACGTCTTAGAAACGACCTAGTCTATAGTTAGGTACCAATAGACCGACTTGTACGTACCCTTAGGGGTATTATACAAGCTTGCTTGCTATTCTCGCTATTCTCGCCTACCCTACACTATCACTGCACTCTAATTTTCAAACAATGAACGAGCGATTAGGTCGGGATTAGGTGTGAAAACCGCAAACTCTCGATCGAATTGCTTGTTCGACCCGCATTTTCACCTATAAACAGGAGAAATTGCGTCAAATCAGGAGTGAAATCCATACTTTGGCGCATAATTCTTCCTTATTTCATTAAAACTGGAATGAAGTTATTAAGTCAGGGGTGAAACCCGAACCTTGATGACTTGTTCCGCCCTCTATTTTTGGTTTTACATAACTCTCACCAAAGTCTCGACGGACTCCAACGACTTGAAGCCACGCTGAAACTGGAAGGATGCGTGCCACTCGCCAAGATTCGAGGCGAGAGCACAGTCCCGAAGGTCAAAGGGTGTACCAAAAGTCCTTATGAATAGTCGAACCACCAAGGCTTGGTAGACATGTGTCAACGAAAGCCTGAGACAATCCATTCTCGATTTTTATGTGTTTCGATTCTGAGCTCGCTACTGCCGACTCTGATATTTGTCTTTTTTATGAGGATTTTATGTGTTTTATGTGATTTATCTGCTCATGTGTTACGATTTTTGGTGATTTATTCACTTTTCGCTTTTGCTATCGATCAACACATATGACTCGCACTGCACACCTATCCCAATACGCCAACAAATCGTTATTTATGAATGATCGCATGCTATGTTACTCGCTTATACCTTACTATTCGATATGTTTTCGCTAATCGCTATCGCTGTTCTCGAACGCTCGTGGACTTTGAATGATAGGTTTCTGTATTCTGATTGCCTCTTGTGTTTATGTGCTTTTGTGCCTCTGTGCTTTTCGTGCTTATGCGCTTCTGTGCTTAGGTGAATCTGTGGTTATGTGCCTATGTCTTTACGTGGCTATGTTCCTGAGCTTTAGTAGTATTAGACGCGTGAGGTTAGATTCGATTATATTGAGTCTGAGCCCTATGGCGATGTCTGTTGCAGACAATGTCATCATCTGGACCCCGTCACCCACGAATTACTCGTCAAGAACAGAGAGACAAACGCCTTGCTGCTCTCGTCGCTAAGCAAGTGGCAAAGGTAGTTCCTCAGATCGTGAGTGAACTATACGAGAATGTGAGCAAATCGTCTGAGGAGTCCAGGATCGAAGCTCCTAAAGCTACTCCCAAAGCTGCTTTTAGTTTCAAACAGTTCAAAGCTTGCGGACCGAAAGAGTTCACTGGCGAAGATGGCCCTATGGCCTTGTTTCAATGGTTCGACTAAATCGAGGTCACCCTGCGTCAGAGTGGATGTCCTGACAATCTCCGCACTCTGAATGCTACCGGCGTCTTCCAGTCCCACGCTTTAGACTGGTGGACGGCCGAGAGGAACAAACGCAGAAATGACGCAACTTATGGTCTGTCATGGGATGAGTTGAAGAACGTCATGCTCGAAGAGTTCTGCCCTCCCCATGAACGCCAAAAGTTGGAGGACGAATTATGGCATCTGAAGCAGAAGGATAGTGATAATGCTGCTTTGACTGCTCGCTTCAAGCAGCTCAGTATTATCTGTCCTGATCAAGTCAAGACCACCGATATGACGATCAAGAAGTACATCCGCGCTCTGCCGAATTGTGTTGCAGATTTTGTGCATGCCTCAAAGCCAGCAACAATCGAAGAAACCTACCTGCTTGACGCTAAGATCAACAACAAGCGAGTCAAAGCTGGCTACTGGGATAAAGCCACCAAGAACCGGCACCAACCTACCGCCGCACCAATTTCCGAAACCGCCAACGCATCGCAATCGTCAATGTAACACCCCGTGCTTCAGAAGTCAAAGTCAAAGTCAAGATTGAAGTCAAAGGAAGAAAAGATTGCTAATTGCGATCTGTCTCTCCTTGCTCAATTCCTGTTTTGAGTTCTTTGACTTATAGATTAGTATATTTTAAGTATCTATAAAGAATCGCATAGTAATCGATGTATACTTATCGCTATGAATCACCTTACGATTGTGAACAATAAGAAGTAACAATGCGATAAAGTCAACTTAACGCTAATCGAACTAATCTAATCAACATCACACTCGCAACTCGAAATACGCATTTTGGTGATTGTTATACGTGTGTGTGTGCCTTATGTGTTACTTGTGCATGTTTATTTATGTTATGTGTGGTAATCAATTGAATCGCAATCGAACTCAATCGCAATCGAATCGCAAACACTAAACGAATACGAAACAAGGATGCTTGTATGTAGATATAGTACGATAATTGGTGGAGAAGAGATAGTGCAAGATATGAGTAGTTGGGATTAAAATTAATTTGACTAGGAAACCCTATCGCATCGCAACGCTCGTAATCGAAATCGAAACAGCAAAACTCATCGCACCGAACCCTCGAATCAGGCGACCAATCGATCAGGCAACCAGACTGCCGTCCGATCGGACAGGCATCCTATCCGATCGAGCTGCCTGGCCGATCGACCAGCCCTTTCCTCTTTTGGAACTCTATAAATACCTCCTGTCACTTTCATTCTTTCTACTTTTGGAAACTCTCTATCCGACCAGCTCGTGCTCCTCACCTTCTCTTCGATTTCTCTCGATTCCGGTAAGTTCTCGTCCTAAATCTTGTACTTTCTTGGTCTACACGCACTCCTACACCTTTCTATCTTTTGAATCTTAACTTTTAACCGTGAAATCACCAAGATTCAAGGTGTTCTAGGATGACGTCATCATGTGTTCTTGAAGAACTTCATGTTTTGGCCTCAATCCACTGAGAACAACTTAGATCTAACCGATTTCCACATAAACTAACAAAGATCTTCCATAGATCTAAACATATTCACGGTGAAAAGGATTGAGAGAATGTTTTCCCACTTTCTTTCAACTCTTTTACACTCGACGCACTCAAAACAGATAGAATTGGAGCTTGTACCGACTTCTTACTCATTCTTGTGGTTGTGTTGGTCCAAGATCAGGATTCTATCCACGAGGTTCACCGATTTCGGGTTAAACATGAAACACCGTCCGAACAATTCACTTATCGGATTTGGGTGATTCCTGTGCGATCAGGAGTACCAAGTAGTGAGAGGTTACTGTTGCTTGACTCGTTGTCAAAATACCTCGATAAAACGACAAACAATCAAACAACCAAGGGTAAGACGAACAGGTCGACCAGGATGGAGTGCCGTCCGATCGGACTGCTGTCCGATCGAACAGCCAATCAGATCAACTGGCCAAACCGAACGGCTTGCACCTTGGGTCCCACACTTAAACTATTCACCAACATTTGAAGTCTGATCGTTGAACGAGTTGTTGTCCGATCGAACTACTGTCCGATCGGGTTAACCGCTCGAACATGTGACAATTAAACTTCAACACTTAAACAATTTTCACATGTTCAATGCACTAGGAATGCCACCCGATCGAACTGCTGTCGGATCGAGTGATATCCTGCTCTGAACTTGTTCTCACTGAAGTGCTCAACCAAACAGGTTACCGGCCGATCGAACGACCATCCGATCGACCGACCTGAAAGGCAGAGATACTTCAATGTTTTCAAAATACTACAACAAAAACTTCAAAAGTCAAACCATCATACACAAACACACCCTTCCCAAAGGAAGGAACAATCCACTCGAACGACCATCCGAACGGACATCCATCCGAACAGACTATCGCTCGCACGATCAGCTGTTTGATCGGACTACCATCCGACCGACCAGCTCTTCGACCCACCAACACATGTTTTCGTTTTACGCGTCACTTACCGTTATGCTATCGAACTATTCAGGCTAACCCTACTCTCAAGCGCTCCCTTCAATCCATCAACCGCTGTGAGTATACTCGATCCCTTTTTGCTTTATGCACTTTTGGTTGTTACAAACGATACTTATACGAAATCACATCGAACACACTACGCAATACTTTTAACGCTAACCGTTACCGCATGTTATACGTGACTTAATGAATGCTTGTTTGTTATGTTTACACATGGAATGTTGTCTACCTGCTTTAGCAACGATAGTACTATAGTTTGGACTCAGCACCCGTTCACACGGGGGTTGTTAAGGACAATTATTTGCATGGATTAAAGTGGTGATCATGTATTACGAACTGCCTTGGGCAGTCAACCCGCAGTCATTGGTATCGATAGGTTCATGTCGATAACTAACATGCTTCGTTTTACTCAGTGTACGTGCTGGTTATGCGTAAACTATTTCGAACTTTATATGCTATTATCAAACTTGTATGCTCGCCTTTACACTATGTGTATTGACTTTTATTTTAACGTATGTGACAGGTGCTTAAGGTGTCTATTTGCTTGGAAATCAAGGCTAGGAAAGAGTCTTAGTGACCAACAAATAGTTGTTTGTACTAATGAAACCTGAGTTGTCGGAACAGAACAATTTGCCTAGATTTTTGTCAATAATACCCGGTCCCCGACCTGAAATTCCAAAGGCTTTCTACGCTTGTCCGCGTAGGCTTTCTGACGGTCGCGTGCTGCCGCCATGCGTTGTCGTATCTGTGCAATCTTTTCTGTGGCGTCCACTACGATCTCTGGACCCGTGATCTGACTATCCCCCACCTCTGCCCAGCAGAGGGGTGACCGGCATTTACGCCCGTACAATGCCTCAAATGGAGCGGCTTGTATGCTGGTGTGATAACTATTATTATACGAGAACTCCACCAAAGGGAGGTGCTTTTCCCAGCCGTTGCCGAAATCAATAACGCATGCCCGAAGCATGTCTTCTAGTGTTTGAATCGTTCGCTCAGACTGCCCATCCGTCTGAGGATGATATGCTGTGCTCATGTCTAACCGTGAGCCGAAGGATTTGTGCATCGCTTGCCATAGTTCTGACGTGAATCGTGCATCGCGATCCGAAATGATGGATGTGGGCACCCCGTGCCTCGAAACAACTTCTTTAAGATAGACGTCTGCGAGAGTGGAGAACTTATCCGTTTCCTTTATAGGTAGGAAGTGTGCAGACTTGGTGAGTCGATCCACGATCACCCATATGGTATCATTGCCACGCTGGGATCTGGGTAAGCCTGTAACAAAATCCATGGAAATTTCTTCCCATTTCCATTGAGGTATCTTAGGCTGCTGAAGTAGGCCAGCTGGTTTCTGATATTCAACCTTGACTCTCGCACAGGTCAAGCATTTTCCAACGTATGTAGCGATATGGGCCTTCATGCTAGGCCACCAATAAGTAGTGCTGATGTCGTGGTACATTTTATCCGACCCTGGATGTACCGAGTAGCGAGACTTGTGAGCTTCATCCATTACAAGTTCGCGTAGACCGCCATAGAGTGGAACCCAAATACGCCCCGTTACATAGTAGGCGCCGTCTTCCTTTAGTTCCATTCGTTGCCTTGAGCCGCGTAAGGCTTCAGCCTTGACGTTTTCGGGCTTCAGTGCTTCTACCTGAGCATTTCGTATCTATGCTGGAAGGCTAGACTGAATCGTAAGCTGTAGCGCTCGCACGCGCCGAGGTAAAGTGTCTTTCCGACTGAGGGCATCAGCCACAACATTGGCTTTGCCTGGATGGTACTTGATGGCGCATTCGTAATCGTTCAGTAATTCAACCCATCGTCGTTGACGCATGTTCAAATCCTTCTGCTTAAGGATATGCTCGAGACTCCTGTGATCGGTGTAAATCGTGCACCTGGTACCGTACAGGTAGTGTCGCCATATCTTAAGCGCGAAAACCACAGCTCCCAGCTCTAAATCGTGCGTCGTGTAGTTCCGTTCATGAATCTTTAGTTGACGAGAGGCGTAGGCAATAACTTTATCCCACTGCATCAACACACATCCAAGTCCCCGAATGGATGCATCACAATAAACCACGAAGTCATCTGTGCCCTCTGGTAGAGAGAGGATAGGTGCACTGCAAAGTCTATCCTTTAGGTGCTGAAAAGCAGTCTCCTGGGGCTCTCCCCAGCGATAGGTGACACCCTTCTGTGTCAGTAGCGTAAGTGGTTGCGCGATCTTTGAGAAATCCTTGATAAACCGTCTGTAGTAACCCGCCAAACCCAAGAATTGGCGTATTTCTGTCGGTGTACGCGGTGCAGGCCAGTTTCTGATCGAATCTACCTTGGATGGATCGACATGGATCCCATCCTTGTTCACTACATGGCCTAAGAAGTGGACTTCACGAAGCCAGAAGTCGCATTTAGAAAACTTAGCGTACAGCTGTTCCTTCCGAAGGAGTTCCGAAATAAGGCGTAGATGCTGCTCGTGTTCCTCCTGACTCCTGGAGTAAATCAGAATGTCTTCGATGAAAACAATGACGAACTTGTCGAGATAGGGTTTGCACACCCTGTTCATAAGATCCATAAATACAGCAGGCGCGTTCGTTAACCCAAACGGCATGACAAGAAAGTCGTAGTGGCCATAACGAGTTCTGAATGCAGTCTTGGAGATGTCCTCATCCCGGACTCTCAGCTGATGGTACCCCGACCTCAAATCTATCTTCGAATAGTAGCACGACCCTTGCAACTGTTCGAATAAGTCGTCGATGCGCGGAAGAGTATAACGGTTCTTCACCGTCACCTTGTTGAGTTCATGGTAGTCGATGCACATCCTGAACGTACCGTCTTTCTTTTTCACGAAAAGTACTGGAGCTCCCCAAGGCGAAGAGCTTGGACGAATAAAGCCCTTTTCCAAGAGCTCTTGCAGTTGCTTTAACAGTTCCTCCAATTCTGATGGAGCTAGACGATATGGTGCGCGAGCTATGGGCGCTGCTCCTGGAGCGAGCTCGATTTGAAATTCGACCTGACGATGGGGCGGTATGCCAGGTAAGTCTTCAGGAAACACCTGAGGAAAGTCACGTACAACTGGTATATCTTCCAGTCTCTTTTCCTTCGTCGATGCATCTAAAACAAGAGCCAAAATGGCTGTGTGACCCTTACGTAAGCATTTCTGAGCCTTCAAGAAAGAGATGATGCCAACTACAGCACCACTCTTGTCGCCTTGGACTTCAAGTGGTTCTTGACCAGAACGTGGAATACGAATTATCTTCTCGCTGCATACGATTTCTGCCTGGTGTTGGGACAACCAATCCATCCCAATCACAACGTCGAAACTACCCAAAACTATGGGAATGAGATCGATAGAGAAAGCTTGACCAGCTAGGATAAGATTACAACCCTGAACTACGTGCGTGGCTTCTAGACTTTTACCGTTAGCTAACTCTACTACATGTTTGGTGGGTAAAAGTGTTGGTGCACGTTTTAGCAGTTGACACATTTTCGCAGACATATAGCTTGTATCCGCACCCGAATCAAATAAAACAGTAACGTAAATATTGTCGAGGAGAAACTTACCCATAACAACGTTGGGGTCGTTCACTGCGTCTCCTCTTCCCAAAACGAAAGCTCGACCTCTTGCCTCGTTGCCATTATTGTTGTTGTTCCCGCCGTTGTTATGCCCATTGCCCTGGTTGTTGTTGTTGTTGCGGTTCTGGTTCAACTGAGGGCAATCGCGTTTGTAATGACCTTCAGCCCCACACTGGAAACATCCCCGGTTTCCACGCTGTGGCTGCTGTTGCTGCTGGTTCTGTGGTGCTGGTAGCTGAGGCTGCTGATTCTGATTTGCAGGCCGTGGACTCCTACAGTCTTTGGCCTCGTGACCCATCTTAAGACACCTTTGACAACGACCCTTGTTACACGGGCCATTGTGATGTCTGTGGCAATTGTGGCACTTAGGTTGACTTCCCTGATATCTCCTCTGTCTGTGACCACCAGAGGATTGCTGACTGGGACTCTGATAGTGGTCAATCTTCTGCTGCTGAGCTTGTGGCTGAACAGTCGCTGAACCCCTGCTGGAATCTCCATCCCATTTTCTTTTGCTTTCGCTAGTAGTAGCAGGTGTAGCTGAAGGAGTGACTGTAGCAGTAGCGTTGACACGCTTAGGCAGTTTATTCTGATCCACTGCCTGGTCGGTGATGCGATGAGCGAGGCGCTGAATTTCCTAGATGTTGTCGAGGTTAGCCGAAGTAACATGGCTCTGAATTTCTGGTGCCAACCCCTTGAGATACATCTCGATGCGCTTGTATGGGGGGTCCACCATAGTTGGGCACAGCACGGCCAGCTCATTCGACCGCTTAGTATACGCTTCGATCTCTGATCCAACCATTTTCAGATTATACAGCTCGTCTTCCAACTTGTGAATATCTTCACGTGTACAATACTCCCTCTTGATAAGTTCCTTAAAATCGTTCCAGGGTGTGGCGTTAGCAGCTGCCAACCCCAGAATTTGCACCTGCGCGTTCCACCAGGTTAGCGCGATTCCTTCTAAGGTGCCAGTGGCAAACTTGACCTTGCGAGCCTCAGGGCACTCGCACATTTCGAATACTGACTCTAGCTTTTCAAACCAATGGAGGAGTCCCACTGCCCCCTCGGTGCCACTAAAGGAATTTGGACGACAGTCCATGAAGTTCTTGAATGTGCAGACGGGCTGCTGCGCGTGTTGACCTATTGTGTACGAATAGGACGAAGTTAAATACGAGAGTTAATGTAGGATCTAAAGATCCTAGTGGGTGCCTATACTGCAGGATATACTACCTGCTTGAGCAGCTGCAACTGCCGCAGCAACTTAAGCTTGAACGAGAGCCTCTAGCTGGGCTTGTGTCATGTTGATTCGTCCAGACATGATCTTCATTGTAACAAGTAGCATAGGTAAGAATGGTTCGCGAATAGGGCGATGACAGAAAAGTGTAAGCACGTAGGGATTCTCATGCTATAGTATCATGTGTATCTAAGCGTAATGCGAGCAACGTTCTAAACAGTTCTAACAAACAGGCAATAAACATAAACCTTATTACCTAGGATGTCGAGTCTTGCACGTGGAGCGAAGCGTCGTTGTGGATCATTGAGAGCACTGTTCTGGTTATAGTCCGGTTTTAATAAAAACGTTTTCCCATATTAAAACCAAGTTCTCTATAACCAATGGCTCTGATACCAATCTGTCACACCCCCAAAATCCCACACGCGGAGTATCACCGCTTGGGAGCGTGACATGACCAGGATCAAGCCATCAATCATATCAAACATAGCATTTAATAATAAAAGTAATTAATGTAATTCATCATGACATGATTGATGTTTCAAAACCAAACATCGTTTAAATAGCGGAAGCATAGTATGTAATCTCAAAATAGTTATAAGTTCAGACAAAGTTCATGATCCGAATCCCACAACGACCTGCTCCTCCTTGTGCAAGCTCCATAATGTACCTAAGGTCCTGCAAGGCATGCAGCAAATAATCAACAAACTAGTTGAGCGAGTTCACAGAAAGTAAGTTCATAACATAGTGCATAAGTATAACTAGTGGGGGCTTCCCATACTAGTGTGTACTAAAGGTGGGGGCTTCCCAAACCTTGTGTTTATATTAGCGGTGGGGGCTTCCCACGTTTATCCTTACTAATGAGGGCTTCTCATTAGTGGTACTTACTAGACTAACTTCCAACCATGTGTTCTTCTTTACCGAGAACAGGAATACGTACTGGGTCACGTAGGCTTTACGTGACGTGCCCTTCCCCGAGGACAGTGGTACGCGTGGGGGCTACGTAGGCTTTACGCAGCGTGTCCTTCCGACCCGGAAGACAGTAGAAGGTATTGGGTTACGTAGGCTTTACGTAACGTGTCCTCCCGACCCGGGAGACAAATGGCAAATACTGGGTTACGTAGGCTTTACGTAACGTGTCCTGACTATCCTGAGGACGATGGTCTATAGTCTAGTGAATGCGTAAGTACGAGTAACTCTTTTAATATCAACATATCCAACCCAATTCCCAACCCGGGAATCCCATGCCTTGGCTGTGTGAACTCACCTTGGTTTGCTCGGCAGACACACAAATAAAAGACTCTTGAACTAAGGGTGGTCAACCACGTCCTAACAGGGTTACCACACAAGTCAGGTTCGGTTCAAATAGTGCACGTATACATCATGGCAAACACGTATGCACGTAAACAGTCAACACATTAAATACACCACTTGTGCGATTCGGATGGTTGGGCCAAAGAGCTTGTGCGAGCCCAACCATCTTGTGCGATTACATGACTAAGCCCAATCTATACCCGGCCCATCATACACATAAGCGGTTTGAATATTCACGGCCCAATAATTATCATACAATTTGTGCGATCCAGTTCATGTTGTGCGACCCGATTAAATTAGTCCAACAATAATGCCCAGCCCAAATATAACCTACGGCCCAAAATAACACGAAATGACGTTGTGCGATCCAGCTGATCTTGTACGATTCAGCTGGGTTGTGCGAGGCACTTTGAGCTGTCCGGCCCAATAGTTTAAACTCGTGTGATCCAATTTCGTTTTGTGCGATTAGGAACCCTTGTGCGATCGGGTTTCCTTGTGCGAATGGTTCATCTTGTGTGATCAGGTTCACTTGTGCGAGTGGACCTGTTGTACGTGTGATCTTGTACGAGTCGACCCCTTATGTAACTAAAGGTCTTGTGCGGCCGGTTATTAGGAAATCAGTTACAATTATTCAAAGTTTCCAAGTTTATCATGATTGTCAATTAACATAATTCCAAGTATTTGGTTACCCTAGTATCGATCAAACAGAACAATTGCAACACCAAATCATATGAACCCTAAACAAACATTCATGAACAAATATTAAAATCATTCAACTCGATATATCATACTATCATGCAAACAATCCGAACAAGTAAACTGATTCATCCAAGATGTGTAACAATCCAGCCGATTAACATCTATTCGGTACTAATCATCTAGTCTAAATCATCCCAGCCGAAAACATATACATTCGGTTCTAGTTAGGATCATAACATCATCACATACAATCACTAACATACAATCAATAATATCACACGGATCATACATAACACAATCAAACATATTAACATCATACAACCAATCCGATAATCCAAAATCAAAGCATCATTTAACAAGCAATTTAATAACAAACACTAACCGGATTACGAGTAGTAAGGATGATCCGAGTAGTGTGGATCTTGTGCCGTCGGGTTCCAAGCAAACGAGAGAGAGAAAAATAGCGACTAGGGTTCTTGTGTGTGATGGTGTTTTTGTGTAACAAATGAAATCATAAACCCCATAGGGGTGTTTACACGTTTGGAGGGAGTGGGCCGACTCTACCTTGGGCCGCCCTTAAGTCCAATTTCAAGTGTACAAGAGGTGTAGCCCGAAAGGCTTGTGCGGTCGGGTGTAGTTCGTTCGGGTTGGGCTCGATTAATACACACATAATAAACGCACATATTAAACATAGCACATATCAAATAATCATTCGCTTCGTAAGTCAAGTTCATATAGTCATGACATGTTCATAAATGTTACACAAACATAGGTCTAGAGTTCGAGTTGTCAGACTTTCTTTGTGAAAACCATGCTAAAGTTGTGTGTTTTGATAAGATGATTCAATTTTCGCTCACGAATGGTGACATATTGTGTGTTTATGGTGAAACTCCTTCGAAAGGCCTCAAACTCATGTCGTGTGTCCAAGCTAGCAAGTATCTCCGCAAGGAATACAGAGCTTTCTTGGCTAACATTGTAGTAGCGGAGGAGGTAAAGACAGGAAAGACAGGAGTGAAAGATGTTCATGTGGTTCGTGAATTTCCTAATGTGTTTCCTGATGATCTTCCTGGTCTACCGCCAAGTCGTGATATCGACTTTCGTATCGACCTCATTCCTGGAGCCAACCCTATTGCTAGAGCTCCTTATCGACTCGCTCCGTCCGAAATGCGCAAACTCTCGAGTCAGCTCTAGGAATTACTTGATAAAAGCTTCATTCGCTCGAGCACCTCTCCTTGGGGCGCACCAGTCCTTTTCGTTAAAAAGAAGGATGGGTCGTTCCGGATGTGCATCGAATATCGGGAATTGAATAAGTTGACAATCAAGAATCGCTATCCTCTGCCTCGCATCGATGATTTGTTTGACCAGCTACAAGGTACTACGTGTTTCTCTAAGATCGATCAACGCTCAGGCTATCACCAACTACGCATTCAAGAGGAGGATATACCCAAAACCGCTTTTCGCACTCGATACGGCCATTATGAGTTCGCTGTTATGCCTTTTGGTTTGACCAACGCACCCGCGGTTTTCATGGATCTGATGAATCGCGCGTGTAAACCATTTCTTGACCGCTTCGTCATCGTGTTCATCGATGATATCCTGATCTATTCAAAATCGAAAGCCGAACACGCTCAACATCTACGTTTGGTTCTCGAACTACTCCAAGGGAATCGACTCTATGCCAAGTTCTCCAAGTGTGAATTTTGGCTGGAGGAGGTTCAATTCCTCGGTCACATTGTCAATAGTCAAGGTATTCATGTCGATCCCGCGAAGATTGAAGCAGTTAAGAGTTAGGTTACACCAAAGAACCCGTCTGAAGTCCGTTCTTTTCTCGGACTAGCGGGCTATTATCGTCGATTTATCGAAGGATTCTCCAAAATCGCTGTGCCACTTACCGCTCTCACGCATAAAGACATGGCTTTTGTTTGGGGTACTGAACAAGAGTCTGCCTTCCAAACCCTCAGGCATATGCTTTGCAATGCTCCCGTCCTCACTTTACCCGACGGAAATGACGACTTTATCGTCTATTGCGATGCCTCAAACCTTGGTCTTGGTTGTGTTCTCATGCAACGAGACAAGGTTATCGCTTACGCATCTCGTCAGCTCAAGATCCACGAGAAGAACTATACAACCCGTGACCTCGAGCTAGGCACAGTTGTTTTTGCGTTAAAGATTTGCGACACTACCTGTATGGTACCAAGTGTATGATCTTCACCAATCATAGGAGCCTACAACATATCTTTGACCAAATGGAAATTAATATGCGTCAACGACGATGGGTAGAACTTCTCAACGATTATGACTGTGAGATTCGTTATCATCCGGGCAAAGCAAATGTCGATGCCGATGCTCTAAGCCGACGAAGCTATCTGCATAGCGCTCGTAATGTTCCAGCTCAACACCATCTCGAAACCCTCATCCGCGAAGCCCAGCATGCTTGTTTTACCGAACGCACTTTGAAGAAGGAAAGGATCTATCACGACGGAGCCCTTCTTGTGAATAAGTCGAATGGGATATTCCATTATCTGGACTGAATTTGGATCCCTAAGTGGACCGATTTACGACAGATTTTGATTGATGAAGCCCATAAATCCCAATACTCTATTCATCCCGGTGCCGATAAGATGTACTAGGACCTTCGCTACAAGTACTGGTGGCTGGGCATGAAAAGGGATATCGCACTCTATGTTGGGAAGTGTCTGACTTGCTCGAAGGTCAAAGCTGAACACCAAAGACCCTCTGGCTTTCTTGAACAACCCCCGATCCCTATGTGGAAGTGGGAGAGTATAGCTATGGACTTCATAACGAAACTTCCGCGCACGCCATCAAGTCACGACAGCATCTGGGGTGTCGTTGACCGTTTGACCAAATCTGCTTATTTTCTGCCAATACGAGAAGACTACAAGGTAGAAAGATTAGCCCGAATCTACACCGATGAGATCATTTGTCGACATGGGACGCCTCGCGGCATCATCTCTGACCGTGATGCTCGGTTTACCTTGCGTCTGTGGGATACATTTCAAACGGCTCTCGGTACTACGCTTAATCTAAGTACCGCTTTTCATCCGCAAACTGACGGTCAGACTGAGAGAACGATTCGTACCCTTGAAGACATGCTCCGTTCATGTGTCATAGATTTCGGTGGTAATTGGGACACTTACCTGTCGTTACTCGAATTCTCGTATTATAACAATTATCATTCCAGCATTCAAATGGCACCATTTGAGGCTTTATACGGAAGAAAATGCCGATCGCCTATTGTATGGCACGAGATCAGGAACTCGTAATTAACCGGTCCTGAGCTATTGCAAGAAACGACTGACAAAGTCCTCCAAATTCGAGACAATTTGCGGAAAGCTCGGAGTCGTCAGAAAAGTTACGCCGATAGACGACGCAAGCCCCTTGAATTTGACGTTGGCGACCATGTACTCCTAAAGGTGTCACCTTGGAAGTGTGTGGTCAGATACGGCAAGAAAGGGAAACTAGCGCCTCGATATGTTGGACCTTTTAAAATTCTGGAAAGGATCGGAAAAATCGACTATAGACTCGAACTACCGGAGGAATTTAGCAATGTCCACCCGACTTTCCATGTGTCGAACCTCAGAAAGTGTCTGGCTGAAAATGATCTATATGTGCCTCTAGAGGATCTTCAAGTAAACGAAATACTACATTTCGTGGAGAAGCCTGTCGAGATCATGGATCGCCAAACTAAGCAGCTCAGACGGTCACGCATTCCCGTTGTGAAGGTTCGATGGGAAGGCAAACGACGCGCCGAGTTCACTTGGGAACTCGAAAGCGACATGAAGGAGAAGTATCCGCAGTTGTTTGTTACGGCTTCGGCCTAATTTCGGGACGAAATTCCCTCAACTAGGGGAGGCTGTAACACCACGTGTTTTGAAAGTCAAAGTCAAAGTCAAGATTTAAGTCAAAGGGAGAAAAGATTGCTAATTGTGATCTGTCTCTCCTTGCCCAATTCCTGTTTTGATTTCTTTGACTTGTAGATAGTCTTTTTATGCTTTTACGTTAGTTGTATTATGTGGAGTACTTATTAATAATCGAGGTTTAACGCATGTTTTATCGTTTTATCGCTTACCGCAATGACACTCACAACTCGACTTACGCGTTCTGGTTATTGTTTTAAGTGTGTGTGCCTTTAATCTGTTACTTGTGCATGTTTATTTATGTTTATGTGGTGGTGAATAATCGACACGCAATCGAAACTCAATCGCAATAGAATCGCAAACGCTAAACGCGAGATAATTATGATGATTGTATGTTAGATATACTAGTTGGGATTAAAAGTAATTTGAATAGGAAACTCCATCGCATCGCAATGCTCAACACGCGAATCGAAATCACAAAACTTATCACGTCGTGCACTCGAATCGAGTGGCCAGCCGATCGAGCTGCCACCCGATCGGGCTGCCACCCGATCGAGTTGCCACTCGATCGCGCTGCCACCCGCTCGGGCAGCCACTCGATCGACCAGCCACATACTCCCCTTTCCTTTTCTGGAAACCTTATAAATACCCTCATATGTCAACATCACTTGATGGTGACAGCTCTCTCTCTGCTCACTCGTTCCAGCCGCTATTTCTTCAGATTTCTCGCGATTCTTATAAGTTTTCAAACTAAATCTTGTACTTTCTTGATCTACACGCACTCCTACACCTTTCTATCTTTTGAATCTTAACTTTTAACCGTGAAATCACTAGATTTGAGGTGTTCTAGGATGATGTCATCATGGTGTTCATATGAACTTCATGTTTTGGATTCAGTCCACCAAGAACAACTTAGATCTGAACATATTCATGGTAAAAAGGAGTGAAAGATGGTTTCCTAACTTTCTTTCAACTCTTTTACACTCAATGCACTCAAAACCGATAGAATCAGAGCTTGATCTAATCTTCTACTCTTTCTTGTTGATGCGTTGGTTCAAGATCTGGATTCTATCCAAGAGATTACCGATTTCGGGTTAAGCATGAAACTCCGTCTTGAATAGTTAACTCGTCGGACTAGGGTGGTTCCTGTCCGATCGGGTCACTAAGTCTTGACGAGGTTTCTGTTGTTTGACACGTTATCATACAATCTCAGGAAAACAACAAACTATCAAAATAACCAAGGAAGAAAACGACCAGGTCATCTGGGACGGATTGTCGTCCGATCGGATTGCTACCCGACCGGACAGCCACCCGATCGGCTTGCACCTTGGGTCCCACACTTAACTTTTATTTCAACATTTGAGGTTTGGAATATTGAACGGATTGCCGTCCGATCGGATTGCCAACCGATCGGATTACCACCTGACCATGTGATATTCTGACTTCAACACTTAAACAATTTTCAACATGTTCAATGCATACAGATTGCCACCCGATCGGATTGCCATCCGATCGAGTGACCGTCCTGCGGTGAATTTGTTCTCAACCTGTAAAGCCTCGCCAATCGGATCGCCGTCCGATCGGACAGCCGTTCAACCGACCAACCTGAAAGGTAGAGATACTTCTCTGTTTTCAGAATGCTACAATGAAAACTTCAAAAGACAAGCCATCATACACAAACACATCCATCCCAAACGAGATGACAATCCAATCGAGTGGCCACCCAATCGGGCGACCACCTGAACGGATTGCCATCCGATCGACCGACCACCCGATCGGATTGCTGTCCGATCCTTTGACACTATGTATCGTTTTATGCGCTGCTTATTGTTTATGCTATCGTTCTGATCAGGATAACCTCACTATCTAGCGCTCCCTTCAATCCATTATCGCTGTGAGTATACTAGATCCCTTTTTGCTATACGCAATTTTGGGTGTTACATACGTTACTTATTCTAAATCACATCGAACACACTACGCTATACTTTAACGCTAACCGTTACCGCATGTTATACGTGACTTAATGAATGCTTGTTTGTTATGTTTACACATGGAATGCTGTCTACCTGCCTTAGCAACGATAATACTATAGTTTGGACTCAGCACCTGTTCACTCAGGGGTTGTTAAGGACAATTTGCTACATGGCTCACAGTGGTGAGTGTGTATTACGAACTGCCTTGGGCATTCAAACCGTAGTCATTGGTATCGATAGGTTCATGTCGATAACTAACGTGCTTCATTTCACACCGTGTACGTGCTGGTTATGCGTTAACGATTTTGAACTCTATTATATCTATTAAACTTGTGTGCTCACCTTTACACTATGTGTATTGACTTCTACTTTAACGTATGTGGCAGGTGCTTAAGATGTTTATATGCATGGCTTGCTGTGAAATCGAGGCTAGGAAAGGTCTAGAAACAAATACACGAATTGTCTGTATTTGAAAATCTGAGTTGTCCGAACAGAACAATTTGACTGGATTTTGTCTGTAATAATTATATTACTTTTTATGTCATGATATGGGACGTGATGCTTTAAATAATTGGTAAATATAGTTGTTATGGAAACTTCTGGACAATCTGTTTCGCTCAGTGTCGCGCCCCAATGTTTTCGCCATTGGTTGGGGTGTTACACCTTTGAGGTAAAAAAGGAAGAGTACACATAAAAAACACTCATGAGTTCATCAAAACCACAAGTCAAGAAACAACCGGTGTTTGTGCCTGTCCAAACAGCTGTTACAAAACAACTGAACCAAACTTGTGTCAAAAGAGAGGTTCAGGTGACTGATGCACCCCCTGCTAACCAATACCAAAGAGGTAAAGGTCAATCACCATACCGAAGGGTCCCACATGTTTATGAGGCTTACAAAAGGCCTTCTAAACCAAGAGTGAACAGGCATCCCTTTGGGTATCAACAGTTAATGGGATAGGACCCCCAACAGTGGTTAGAGAAAAACAGTTCCAAAGCTGTCCAAACACCAGAGCTAACCACTGTCCATCAACCTTAACCTAACATAGAGACTGTTGAGACACTATCCAATGCCTTATTGGCTTTGGAGACCCTCCTGAACTAATTATTTACTTGATGTGCAGGGAGCTTCTGCATGCTTAGATAGTCTTTGGTATGTAGATAGTGGAGGCTCTAGGCATATGACTGGATGTAAAGCCCAACTCAAAGAATTCAAAACTCATGGAGGGGGTGATATATCTTTTGGTAATAATAGTAAAGGGAAGATGATGGGTTCTGGTACAGTACAGTCTGGAAATGTTAAGTTTGAACATGTCAATTTGATTGACAATCTAAAATTCAACCTCCTTAGTGTCTCACAAATGAGTGATAAAGGTTATGGCTCATTCTTTAATAAGGAGTGTTGTATGATTGTTGGGCCAGAAATGGTTAAAAAGATTCAAGAAATAATAAAAAATGGAAAAACCCAACTTGTTGCTCAAAGGAGTGGCTATGTTTATGTAGTTGGTTTATCAAAAGAGAGCCCCAGGACTGATGCTGTCTGTTCTCAGCTGCCTCTAACAAAGAGACAGAACTATGGCACAGGAGATTGGGGCATACAAATCTCAAGACAATCACTGCTTTGTCAAAACAGGGTCTTGTAAGAGGTCTTCCTCAAAAACTGTACAGCTCTCATGAGCATTGTGTTTCCTGTTTAAAAGGAAAACAGCATAAAAGCTCATTTAAGTCCATTGAAGAGTCCAAAACAACCAAGTGCTTGCAAATGTTGCACATGGATCTGTTTGGCCTAGTAAAAGTCATGAATCTTAAAAAGAAAAGATATTGTTTAGTAATTGTAGATGACTTTTCAAGGTTTGCATGGACTTATTTCTTACATTCTAAAGATGAGACTACAGGCATTTTGCAAGCCTTTGTCAAACAGGTTGAAAAGCAGTTTGACCTGCCAGTAAAAGTCTTTAGGAGTGACAATGGCACAGAATTCAGAAATAGGGAGTTGGATGAGTTTTGTGTGTCAAAAGGAATTGTAAGGCAGTACAACATTCCAAGGACACCAGAGCAAAATGGGGTGGTTGAGAGAAAGAACAGGACACTGATTGAGGCTGCCAGAACCATGCTTGCTGATTTAAGTTTGCCATTAACTTTCTGGGCAGAGGCTGTAAACACTGCCTGCTATGTCCAGAACAGAGTTTTGATTAATCCCAGGCATCAAAAGACTGCCTATGAAATTCTGTTTAAAATCAAACCATTGATCTCATACTTCAAAGTATTTGGCTGCCCATGTTTCATTTTAAATCTAAAAGATTCAATTTCAAAATTTGCAGCCAAAGTAGACAGTGGATATCATTTGGGATACTCAACCACTGCTAAGGCCTACAAAGTGTTTAACACTAGGACTAAGACAGTAGAAGAGACTTTGAATGTAATGTTCAATGAACTTTCTTCAATGAAAATCCCTGCAAACCCTGCTGAGTTGTTTGTGCATTCATCTATTGTCTTCGTCTTATATCGAGTCTTGGTTTACTATATTTGAACATGAAAGTTTGAAAGGGTTTAGTTTGAAAGGGTTTAGTTTGAAGGGGGTTTAGTTTGAAATGTGTCCTGGCCGTTTGAAACAGTTTCAAACTAAAAGGTCCTGGCCATTTGAAACAGTTTCAAACTAAAGGGTCATTTCAAACTAAAGGGTCCCTCCTATAAATAGGTTTCAAACTTTCACCATTTGTAACTTTCCGGCTAGAGCAACGAAGTGCTGCCGAAGAGTTGTCAGGTTGTAAAACGTCTTAAAATCAATCATACAACAGTTTATAGTGTATTTCTAGCTGAATTGACCTCTACACGTCTGTTTCCGCCGTTCTTTTAGAGATAAACTCTTCTGATCGACTCATTCGGGTCAGAAATCGATCCTACAAGTGGTATCAGAGCTCAGGAGGAAGAGTTCTATACAATTCAGCTGCGATTTCTATTTCTACACCTTTCTTTTTCAAAAATTACAAGTTTTCACAGTTGAAATTGGGTGAAACTTTCACAATGTGTGCGTAATGATGTTTTAACAAACCCTTGAAAGTTTCAGCTTAAAACTCATAGTAAAAGTGACAAAAATGGCTTCAAAAAAGGGTTCCGTTTGAACGAATCTCAATCTGACCGTTTGAAAAGGTTTTCTATCGTTTGAAATATAGTGATCGTTTGAATAATGATCCTATCGTTTGAAAACTTTCCTATCGTTTGAACAATCCATCTCGTTTGAGGAAGCAACACATCGTTTGAACATCACTTCTGTTTGAAACAAGGCTCTCGTTTGAACACATGATTTCAGTTTGAAAAGATACACCGTTTGAAATCATAACATCACTTGAACATACATCAAATTGTGCATGTGATTCAAGTTTAGTGGTCCAATTACATGTGAGATTAAATGTGACAACCCGTACTCTAGACTTATCTTGTGCAACGTTATATGCTCACGTGAACTATGTTACTTGAACGAATACATGATATGTTATGTGTTACACGGTTGTGTGATTTCGTGATTATATTGAATGTTGCATGTTACGTGATTTAATGTGATTGCATATGTTATTACTTGAACCGATTAGTGAAACATTTACAAGAACCTACTCGGTCCATATGGTTGGACTCGAGACCATGAGAAAACCCATGTGGGGGTTTCGGCCCACTTCCCTTCACACGCATATATACACACATTACCTCTAGGGTTTTGGTTTTACAAAACTTAGCAATCAAGAACACACACAAACTCTCCCTCTCGTTCGCAAACACAAGACGGCCGGACATCAACCTCGAATTCGAATCACCTCTACCCGATCGGTTAGTGTTTAATTGTGACCTATTGATTGAATGATTATAAGATCGCATGCTTTGAATAATTCTGTGTTAAATTAAGCTTTGTTCGATCGGCCGAACGTATTATTAACCGGCCGGATATGTGTTAATCTGATATGTTGTTATTTGGATATGCATGTTAACTGGATTGTTAGGATGTTGTTGTTGATCGGCTAGTCAATCGGCCAAACTTGTTTGATTGATCGGTCGGATAGGTTAGTTAATCGGCCACCATGTTACGAAATCGGATTTATTGTTGATGATATTTAATGTTAATGTCTTGTGGATCGGCTGTGATGTTTTGCAAATCAGATTATTAACGTTCATGGAACCGGAACTTAATATGATTAAGTGGTATTATTGTTCATATGGTTAAATTTAGGGTTCATAAGAATTTATGTTGTTATTGCCTGTTTGATCGATAATACTTAGTAGGATTCATGAGAAACTGTTAGTTGATTTGAATTATGGAAATTGTTAATTGATTGGCATAACTGATTGCATGAAACATGGAAACTGTTACAAGTTGTTAGGCACACGGATTGCGAGTCGAAACCGAGATTGCGAGTCTTGTTGCGACTCGGAACCCCACACAACAGCATGAGCCGAAACCATGGTTGCGAGTCCCGGTTGCGACTCGTAACCAAACCATGACGAGCCGAGACCAGTCGTTGCGACTCGTAACCCCGTTGCGACTCGAGACCTGACTCGAGACCACCTAGTCTCGAAGGATATGCATCTGTCGAGATCTCCCTTGTTGCGACTCGTAATCTCTGTTGCGAGTCGAGACCATGCACGGACTTGCACACTGACACGAGCCCAACTAATTGGGCCGGATAACTGGACTTGTTTACACCTCGGCTATTTGGACTACTTATCTGATTGGGCTGATAGGTTGGGTGAATATTATTTGGGCCGGGTTATGTTTGGGCCGAATACTTAGATTGTTTATCGGATTACTGATACGTGTACATGTTTACCATAAATCCTTGCATGCTTGCAACGTGTTAACCTATGTGATACAACATACGTGCTATATGCGAACCTGACTTATGTAATAACCCTGTTAGGACGTGGTTGACCACTGTTAGTTCAAGAACTCTCTTTCTCTCTTTGTGTATCTGCCGAGCAACCCAAGGTGAGTTCACACAGCCAAGGCATGGGGTTCCCAGGGTGGGAATGGGATTGAATAAACTATACGTACATACTTAGTTAACAGAACATAATGATATGAGTCCTCAGGGTGAGGGTGGTGAATGATAAGATACGGCTAGACTAGTATACCAATTGAACTGATCTTCGCATACACGCCAGGGGTTGGCCGCGATATTATGACTGATCTTCGCACACATGCCTTGGAAAGGCCGCGACTATATACTAAAACTTCGCACACATGCCGGGGTGGCCGCGATACAAATATACATAGTCTAGAATACTTGAGAACTTTCCCTAATCTTCGCATACATGCCGAAAGGGGCCCGCGATACGAACCGATACTATACATGAGCAATGAACGAACTAATACGATGCATGATTAGATAAACGAACGCAATGTTTGCTATACTATACTATTACTGAACTTACTTTCTGTGAACTCGCTCAACTAGTTGTTGACTCGCTGCTGCATGCCTTGCAGGACCTTAGGTACATTATGGAGCTTGCACAGGGAGGAGCAGGTCGTTGTGGGCAAAGGATCGTGAATGATGTTTCAACACTTATGTTAAATCATACATACTATTGTTTGGGTTACTTAAATGCTTCCGCTATACTTAACTACTTTATACGTTCAATATGATTGGTGGTTAGGATCCTGGTCAGTCATGCCTCCAAGCGGTGATACTCCGCGTGTGGATTTTGGGGGTGTGACAGATTGGTATCAGAGCCATTGGTTATAGAGAACTTGGTTTTAATATGGGAAAACGTTTCTATTAAAACCGGACTATAACCAGAACAGTGCTCTCAACGATCCACAACGACGCTTCGCTCCACGTGCAAGACTCGACATCCTAGGTAATAAGGTTTATGTTTATTGCCTGTTTGCTAGAACTGCCTAGAACTTTGCTCGCATTACGCTTAGATACACATGCTTTGACTACATGAGAACACCTACGTGCTTACACTTTTCTGTCATCGCCCTACTCGCGAACCACTCTTATTTACGTTACTCTTACTATGAAGATCATGTCTGGAAGGATTAACATGACTCAAGCCCAGCTAGAGGCTCTCGTTCAAGCTCAAGTTGTTGCGGCACTTGCAGCTGCTCAAGCAGGTAGTATACCCTGTAGACATAACTTACGCTAGGATCTTTAGATCCTACATTCCTAAGCTAGCCTTTGTATTTAAACTTTGCCCTATTCGTACACAATAGGTCAACCAGCGCAGCAAGTTTGCACCTTTAAGAATTTCATGGACTGTCGTCCAAATTCCTTCAGCGGCACAGAGGGGGCAGTGGGACTCCTCCACTGGTTTGAGAAGCTAGAATCCGTATTCGAAATGTGCGAGTGCCCTGAGGCTCGCAAGGTCAAGTTTGCCACCGGCACCTTGGAGGGAATAGCACTAACTTGGTGGAACGCCCAAGTTCAAATCTTAGGGTTGGCAGCTGCTAACGCCACCCCATGGAACGATTTTAAGGAACTCATCAAGAGGGAGTATTGCACGCGTGAAGACATTCACAAGCTGGAAGACGAGCTGTATAATCTGAAAATGATTGGGTCAGAGATCGAAGCATATACGAAACGGTCAAACGAGCTGGCAGTTCTGTGCCCTACTATGGTGGACCCTCCATACAAGCGCATTGAGTTGTATCTCAAGGGTTTGGCGCCAGAGATTCAGAGCCACGTGACGTCGGCTAACCTCGAAAACATCCAGGAAATCCAACGCCTCGCTCATCGCATCACTGATCAGGCAGTGGATCAGAATAAACTGCCAAAGCGTGTCAACGCTACTGCTACAGTCACTTCAGCTGCTACTTCTGCTACACCCAGCGACAACAAACGGAAATGGGATGGGGATTCCGAACAGTCTCAAGCACAGCAGCGCAGAACGAACGACTACCAGAACCCGGGTCAGCAATCATCTGGCAGTCAGGAGCAGGGTGGATACAGGGGAGTACACCCACTATGTAACAAGTGTAACAAGCACCACAGTGGAAGGTGTCGCAAGGAACGTTGCCAGAGATGTCTCAAGATAGGGCATGAAGCCAAAGATTGCAGGAGCTCACGACCTGCAAACCAGAATCAGCAACTTCCACCACCCGCTCCTCAGAACCCACAGCAGCAGCAGCCACAGCGTGGAAATCGGGGATGTTTCCAGTGTGGAGCAGAAGGTCATTACAAGCGCGATTGCCCACAGTTGAACCAGAATCAGAACAACAACAATAACCAGGGCAATGGGAACAACAACAACAACAATGGCAACGAGGCAAGGGGTCGAGCTTTCATGCTAGGACAAGGAGACGCTGTTTGAACTCATAACTCGTTTTGGGATTTCCTTTATTATGTCTCTGTTACTCAAACAAAGTTTGGTTTGAACATGAATCGTACTGGGTTTTATGGACTATTTTAATTTACTATACTTTATGTTTGATATGATGGATGGTTTGATATTATTTGAACGCTCCTGCCGTATTTAAGGACCTTATGAACAGGGTGTGCAGACCCTACCTAGACGAGTTCGTCATAGTATTCGTGAAGTCCACTTCTTAGGCCACGTAGTGAGCAAGGATGGAATCCGTGTCGATCCATCCAAGGTAGACTCAACCAGAAACTGGCCTGCATCACGTACTACGGACGGTTTACGCAGGGATTTCTCGAAGATTGCTCAGCCACTTACGCTACTGACACAGAAGGGTGTCACCTATTGCTGGGGAGAGCCCCAGGGGACTGCTTTTCAGCGCGACAAGGTTATCGCTTTCGCTACACGTCAACTTAAGATTCATGAACGCAACTACACGACGCACGATTTAGAGCTGGGAACTGTTGTTTTTGCGCTTAAGATATGGCGACACTACCTGTACGGTACCAGGTGCACCATTTACACCGATCACAGGAGTCTCGAGCATATTCTTAAGCAGGAGGACTTGAACCATGCGTCAACGGCGATGGGTTGAACTACTTCGCGACTGTGAATGCGCCATCAAGTACCATCCAGGCAAGCCAATGTTGTGGCTGATGCCCTCAGTCGAAAGGACACCTTACCAAAGCGCGTGCGAGCGCTACAGCTTACGATTCAGTCTAGCCTTCCAGCACAGATACGAAATGCTCAGGTAGAAGCATTGAAGCCCGAAAACGTCAAGGCTGAAGCCTTACGCGGCTCACGACAGCAAATGGAACGGAAGGCAGACGGCGCTTACTATGTAACGGGCCGGATTTGGGTCCCACTTTATGGCGGTCTACGCGAACTTGTGATGGATGAAGCTCACAAGTCTTACCACTCAGTACATCCAGGGTCGGATAGAACGTACTACGACATCAGCGCTATTTATTGGTGGCCTACCTCGATCCCAGCATGGGAACGATACCATATGGGTCATCGTGGATCGACTCACCAAGTCTGCACACTTCCTACCGATTAAGGAAACGGACAAGTTCTCCAACTCTCGCAGATGCCTATCTTAAAGAAGATTGTTTCGAGGCACGGGGTGCCCACGTCCATCAATTCGGATCGCGATGCACGATTCACGTCAGAACTTTGGCAAGCAAGGCACAAACCATTCGACTCACGATTAAACATGAGCACAATAGCATACAAGCCGCACCATTCGAGGCATTGTACGGGCGTAGATGCCGGTCACCTCTCTGTTGGGTAGAGGTGGGGGATAGTCAGATCACGGGTCCAGAGATTGTAATGGACGCCACAGAAAAGATTGCACAGATACGACAACGCACGGCGGCAGCACGCGACCGTCAGAAAGCCTACGCGGGCAAGCGTAGAAAGCCATTGGAATTTCAGGTCGGGGACCATTCGAGATCATAGAACGTACAGGCAGGGTAGCCTATAGATTGAACCTATCAGCTGAACTCGGGGCAGTTCACAATGTCTTTCATGTATCGAACTACCGACGAGCGGTTACAGTTCGTCGAGGAACCAGTAGAAATCACGGACCGGGAGGTGAAGGTCCTCAAACACAAGAGAATCCCTCTTGTTCGAGTTCGTTGGAACTCCAAACGTGGCCCAGAGTACACCTGGGAACGCAAAGACAGGATGACAGAAAAGTACCCCCAGTTATTCGAAACCAATGCTACCACTACTGAGGTTGAAGCTACTACTTCGGAATTTCGGGACGAAATTCCAGATCAACGGGGGGAGGATGTGACACCCCAGGAAAAACCAGTGAACGATTGAACTTACCTAGCTTCCTCAGTGAGTGCATACCAAATTTCGGGACGAAATTTCCAATTAGTTGGGGATAATGTGACAACCCGTACTCTAGACTTATCTTGTGCAACGTTATATGCTCACGTGAACTATGTTACTTGAACGAATACATGATATGTTATGTGTTACACGGTTGTGTGATTTCGTGATTATATTGAATGTTGCATGTTACGTGATTTAATGTGATTGCATATGTTATTACTTGAACCGATTAGTGAAACATTTACAAGAACCTACTCGGTCCATATGGTTGGACTCGAGACCATGAGAAAACCCATGTGGGGGTTTCGGCCCACTTCCCTTCACACGCATATATACACACATTACCTCTAGGGTTTTGGTTTTACAAAACTTAGCAATCAAGAACACACACAAACTCTCCCTCTCGTTCGCAAACACAAGACGGCCGGACATCAACCTCGAATTCGAATCACCTCTACCCGATCGGTTAGTGTTTAATTGTGACCTATTGATTGAATGATTATAAGATCGCATGCTTTGAATAATTCTGTGTTAAATTAAGCTTTGTTCGATCGGCCGAACGTATTATTAACCGGCCGGATATGTGTTAATCTGATATGTTGTTATTTGGATATGCATGTTAACTGGATTGTTAGGATGTTGTTGTTGATCGGCTAGTCAATCGGCCAAACTTGTTTGATTGATCGGTCGGATAGGTTAGTTAATCGGCCACCATGTTACGAAATCGGATTTATTGTTGATGATATTTAATGTTAATGTCTCGTGGATCGGCTGTGATGTTTTGCAAATCAGATTATTAACGTTCATGGAACCGGAACTTAATATGATTAAGTGGTATTATTGTTCATATGGTTAAATTTAGGGCTCATAAGAATTTATGTTGTTATTGCCTGTTTGATCGATAATACTTAGTAGGATTCATGAGAAACTGTTAGTTGATTTGAATTATGGAAATTGTTAATTGATTGGCATAACTGATTGCATGAAACATGGAAACTGTTACAAGTTGTTAGGCACACGGATTGCGAGTCGAAACCGAGATTGCGAGTCTTGTTGCGACTCGGAACCCCACACAACAGCATGAGCCGAAACCATGGTTGCGAGTCCCGGTTGCGACTCGTAACCAAACCATGACGAGCCGAGACCAGTCGTTGCGACTCGTAACCCCGTTGCGACTCGAGACCTGACTCGAGACCACCTAGTCTCGAAGGATATGCATCTGTCGAGATCTCCCTTGTTGCGACTCGTAATCTCTGTTGCGAGTCGAGACCATGCACGGACTTGCACACTGACACGAGCCCAACTAATTGGGCCGGATAACTGGACTTGTTTACACCTCGGCTATTTGGACTACTTATCTGATTGGGCTGATAGGTTGGGTGAATATTATTTGGGCCGGGTTATGTTTGGGCCGAATACTTAGATTGTTTATCGGATTACTGATACGTGTACATGTTTACCATAAATCCTTGCATGCTTGCAACGTGTTAACCTATGTGATACAACATACGTGCTATATGCGAACCTGACTTATGTAATAACCCTGTTAGGACGTGGTTGACCACTGTTAGTTCAAGAACTCTCTTTCTCTCTTTGTGTATCTGCCGAGCAACCCAAGGTGAGTTCACACAGCCAAGGCATGGGGTTCCCAGGGTGGGAATGGGATTGAATAAACTATACGTACATACTTAGTTAACAGAACATAATGATATGAGTCCTCAGGGTGAGGGTGGTGAATGATAAGATACGGCTAGACTAGTATACCAATTGAACTGATCTTCGCATACACGCCAGGGGTTGGCCGCGATATTATGACTGATCTTCGCACACATGCCTTGGAAAGGCCGCGACTATATACTAAAACTTCGCACACATGCCGGGGTGGCCGCGATACAAATATACATAGTCTAGAATACTTGAGAACTTTCCCTAATCTTCGCATACATGCCGAAAGGGGCCCGCGATACGAACCGATACTATACATGAGCAATGAACGAACTAATACGATGCATGATTAGATAAACGAACGCAATGTTTGCTATACTATACTATTACTGAACTTACTTTCTGTGAACTCGCTCAACTAGTTGTTGACTCGCTGCTGCATGCCTTGCAGGACCTTAGGTACATTATGGAGCTTGCACAGGGAGGAGCAGGTCGTTGTGGGCAAAGGATCGTGAATGATGTTTCAACACTTATGTTAAATCATACATACTATTGTTTGGGTTACTTAAATGCTTCCGCTATACTTAACTACTTTATACGTTCAATATGATTGGTGGTTAGGATCCTGGTCAGTCATGCCTCCAAGCGGTGATACTCCGCGTGTGGATTTTGGGGGTGTGACATTAAAAGCTTATGTCGGCCATTATAAATTGACATGTGAAACAAGTTTACGGCCCAATCATCAACTAGAATTTAACGGCCAATTAGTTATTAGAGAATATTTTGTAGTTATAGACTTGTGCAAGTGGTTGTCAGCCCACTACCGATTTTTCGGCCTAATCAGATCATTTGAACACTTTGATATTTGGTCAAATTAAATTCAAGCATTAACCGGCCCATGTGATTAACAACAATTGATATACGTCGGTTCAGTGGAATTATTGACCCAATCAAGTGATTAAGTGGGCTTGGATCAAAGCTTTTGGGCCGAAAATTTTAGATATTGAGCTGGTGGTTTCATTTGAATTGAAGTTTTGAAATTGGGATACAAACGGTTAGTGTGTCTTGTGAAAAGTGAATTTGAGAAACTTTGAAGATCAAAACATGGAGTTTGAGGAATTGTTGGCATATGTGTATCATGAATCTCAACAGTATTTTCTGATAAAGCAAGAATAAGAAACAGTCTCAGCAAAAGAAGTTGTTGAAAAAGTTCCGATTTTTGATCATTCGTCTGATGAAGAAAGTGACAATTATGAAGAGAAAATCCGGAAGCTTGAATATCTTAAACAACAACTTCCATCTGATCAACGTAGGGGAAAGTTATTTTATGCCGATAAAATTAAAAAATTGAAAGAAAAACAAGATGCAAAAAGAAAGATTCAAAAGGCAGTCATTGTTAAAGAAAAGATCAGAGCTGAGAAGATTGAACAAGTTCCATCGGTCAAGATTGAGAAAGTAGAATCTGAAAAACCTGTATCTGTTGATCATTCATCAGAAGAAGAGAGTAAGGATGAAAGTGTTCATGAGCAGAAGAAACAGGTTGAAAATATTTCAGATTTGAAGGTTGAGACGAAAGCTAAACAGAAACAGATTCTTGGGAAATGCTTAAACTGTGAAAAATCTGAGACAGACAATGCCAAACTCTTGAAGAATGTAGAGAGTTTGTCATTAGAAAACGAAAATCTTAAAAAATCAGAAAAATGTTTTGAAAATTCAAATATACAATTTGGAAAATGAAAAAGTAAAAATGGAAAAAAAATTTCAAAGTCAAATAAAAATTCTTGAAGATGGGAGAGATGTGTTTAGTAAAAACAACATCGAAAAGCAAAAAATGATCAATTCTCATCTTGAAAAGATTATTCGACTTGAAAAAGAAGGTGAATGTGCTCAAAAGAAAATCAAAGAGTTAGAAGAAAAGGATGAAAGCAATAAGAAATCTTCAGAAAATGAAGATTTCTGGATAAAGCTTGAGAACAAAAACTTGAAAGCAAATGAAACGAAATTTCAAGAACAGATAAAAGTTTTGGAACATGAAAAGTCTGTTCTTGAAAACATGAAGAATGAAAATGAAAAATCAATCAAGTCTCATCTTGTAAGAATATCTCAGCTTGAAAATGAAGCTGAGAATTCAAGAAACAAGATTGATGAACTTGAGAAGAAATTGAAAGGTTTTGTGACTTCCTCAGAGAGTTTGAATTTTCCCTGTCCAAAACCTATCAATTCAGTTCCAATAAGTGACGATGTCACAAACTTTGACAATGTCAAAGTTGAAGATTGTGATGAGAAATCTGATGATGAAAATGAAAAAATTGAAAAACAAAAATTGTTTTTGAAATTAAAGGAAAAGTTTCAGAAAACTGTTCTGCAATCAACTGAAAAAGGTGAATGCTCTAAGCAAAAACCTTTAAAGAAGAAAGTGGAACAGAAACAAAAAATTAAAAATGAGAAAAATGTTCAAAAAGATAATAAAAGTTCATCAGATCGATCATCCAATCGCAATGAAAAATTACAAAAAGTAAAAAATGAAAACTCAAAATTTGTTGGTAATAAGTGGTGCAGGTCAGACCATAGTGCTCAAAAGCCAAATCCAGCAAACATGAGGAAGGAATATCACCAAGCAAGACAATGCTATGATCTGAGCGTTTGGTGTGAAGGTGGTACATGGTACGATAACAGAGTGTGTTACCGATGCGGTTATCAGGGACACATTGCTGTTAACTGCCAAAGCTGGAATTATGAGACGAGAAGATGCTACAACTGTCACTAAAATCAATAATTAGGACGATAATTAGGCAATAAGAAAACCATAATTGAGACACCCAAGTAATTCTGCACTAACCCTAAAATTTTCAGAACAATCGGAATCAGGATCAGGGCCCCTAAAACTCGAGGGGGGCAAACCCTAGTTGATAATTATCTAAAATAAGACGTTGTCTGTTCTAATTGGCTGGATCATTGAATCACCCAAGCTAGTCCCGAGTCTAGGCAGCCTATGAATTAGACTGCTTAGCTTACGGACCGTAAGGGGTCAGGCATACGGTCCGTAAGGGAGTCCCAAAAAATTACTATAAATAGCAGACCTTGGGACTTGAACAAAGAACTTGAAACGACGTAAATTGTCCCTGTGTACGTCGAGTTATACTCAAAACAGTTCACAACACACACACACAATCACGAGGTGCTGCCGCAATCAGGGTAATAACTCGATCGCTATTACGATTCCACGTCCGATCGATTATAACTATCCAACGATTGTCCGAGTGCTGCTCAAATTGAGCTTGTACTTTATTATTCATTGTGATTTCAACTTGAATGTTTGAGTGCTGTTCGAATTCGGACTATGCTCTGTCATTCGTTGTGAATCCATTGAATTGTTAAGTATCGCACTTGATAATAGTTGTGAGGGTTTAATCTCGTGAATTGACGTAACTGCTGAATTAGTTACTAATCCCGTTTGTGTGTGCATTGTTATTTAAATTAGGTTAGAAGGCTAATCAGTAAAGCTTATACTCTGCTCGTAAATCTGCAATGTGAGTCATTCCCCTTTTTAAAACTCTTTTCTCACACTTTGTGAGACATTCTCTTTTTATTGTTTTACAAAACTCCAAACTATTTTCAAAGTTATAGTTACAGTGATTAAGTCTATGTAATCACCAAGTTACAGCTGGTATGTGGGGTTTTGTATACATTACTCATTTCCCGTCACACTTGGACAAACGGGTGCCCAAGGGGTGATCTGACCACAGTCACAGACACCATTGGACAAATGGGCTAGCCAATGGATGGTCGAGTGACAAATACTGTGGGTAGTTGGTTTGATATCAGAAACATTGTAATTCCCCTTAATACTGTAGATTATAACAAATGTGTCGTTTTCAGTAAACTGAATGATTCACTCAGTATTTCCCCGCTGACAAAACCTTTTTCAAACATGTTTCAGGTGATCTGATATGAGCAAAGAAAAGTGCCGTGGAGCACTCCCAGCTTAGAAAAGTGGCTCAATGTAAATAAATAAATGAACATGTTGTGAAAATAAAGATTTCCTTGAAAAATCACATTATTGTAAATTTCGGGATTTTATCCCTAAGTTATGAAACGAGCAGTTTAAATTATTAAAAGATCCTGTTTTAAAAAAAGACTTCCGCTGTCGCCTAAATTAAATACCACGGGATTCCTGTCCCGCGGCTCCTGAAACGGGTCAAACCGGGTCGAGGGTCGTGACAGGAAAAAGGTGGTATCAGAGCCACTATTTTAAGCTTACTGATTAAGCTCACTGTTCTAATTGATTTAAGCCTATTACAATTAGGAAAATGTTTATTTGTCATTCTGTGAATATATGTGCATTAACTGACTAATTGTTAAAATTACAGTATGGGTAAACAAAAGATTTCTGCTATATACCACAAATTAGATAGTACACCTAAAGAACAGGGAACCTCTTCCTTCAAAACTCCTGTCAAGTTAGAGGAAGGAATCTTTGTCCGTAAGGCAAATTATGAAAACCCACTTACACCGGAGAAAAGAAATTTGATTATTAAGAAGGGTCAAGAGAAAAAGAAACCCCAAACCAAGAGAGTGAGGTTTAACCCGGAAATTCAGGAAATTAGCAGTAATCCACCAGGGGAAAATAACTTAGATGAAAAATGGGCAAATCTGTATCTGCTCGCTACTGTAGCAGAAAATGCAAATCTTTAAACTCTAAATCTAGAAATAAGTACTTCCCAGTAAATAAATAAATAGATCTGAGTGTGTTCTGTTTGCTGTTATGTTGTACAAATTGGTGTGCAATAAAAATGTTTATTTGTTAAGCTTTGTTCCTAAGTTTTAACTTAGCGTTTTGTGCATTTTGCATATATGCCGTACAGCATGAATGAGATGTCGGAAGCATTTCAGAACTTCAACCTCTATCCTGTGCCAATTGAAGTCTCCCACAACTTCACTGGTTACATTACTGACATAGAGGAACCGCTAGAATTCCACCGCTGGAAAAAGCAAAACCTAAAAAGAGGAGAAGATATGTAGGGTGGCGGAAGGTGCGCCGAAGGAAACCTAGGAGACTCCCTAAAATAGAAAATCCTGTGAGTGTGAGCAAGGGAAAAGAAATAGAAACCGGAGAAAGTTCCAAGCCAGCAGAAATAGGGATAGACCTAAAGCAAAAGGGAATAGAGATCGGAGAAAGCTCTAAACAGCCTGAGGAAATCACATTCCAGGACGAAATAGACCGCCTACTGGATAATTGTGATGTTCTAGAGCCTATCAACGATAATCTCTTCTCTTATCCTGCTACAGCCCAATTCCCAATAAACCTAAGACCAGCTATTCCAGACCCACTAGTTCACACCCGACCATTAGGCCAAATGGAGGAATGGTGGACCAATGACTGGCAATTCCAAAATATAGTTAATAGTCCCTATAGTTTTCTCCCACAGTTTGATCCAGAACCTATCCCTAATCCGCCAATGAGCTATGAAAATTTAGCTGAACTACGTCAGTTTGGTGAAGAACTGATAGGCACCGGGAATAGGATCCGGGAAATGGGGGAGCAGATTTCTTGGAAGTACGACGAGAGGGAGCGTCGTTACTGAAACTGCCAGCGAACCAAAAGATAGGAGGGGTTTGGAGAAGTTTGTTTGTATTATAACTAATATAGTAAAATTGATTCTGTAAAATGGGCAATAAAACACTGTAAGATAAAAAGTGTGTATTGAAGCAGGTATAATATATAAAACAAAACAGAAATCGAGGCATCGACAATTTTGGCTATGCTTGCATGTTATAATGATCTGTGTATTTATCTGTGATTTTGTTATTAATAATTAGACACTAATAATTCCTATTAATACTAATTAGCAGATGGAAAACGCTAATAGTGAACCAGTTAATGAAGTAAATCAGTCTGAGCAAAATAAGGAAGATCAATATATAACTAGACAAGATATTTAGCACTTTATTGCTCAAGGGATAGCCAATGCTATTCCAGAAATTGTGGCTGCTGTTCAAAAACCTGCCAAACCACAATTAATTCCTAGTAAACGTACTCCGGAAGATAACGGCAGTAACAGCATAAATGGAGGCGGCAATCATGACGATCATGATTCGCAACAGGCCCCACTTCCTAAGAAAATGAAAGTTGCAACGCCTGGTTGCACTTACAAAGAATTTCTTGCCTGTAAACCCGCAGAATTTGCAGGTAATGAAGGGGCAACTGCAACACTGCGTTGGTTAGAGAAAACCGAAGCAGTAATTGCAATAAGTAAATGTGCTGAGGAAGATCAAGTGATGTATGCATCAAACTTGTTCAAAGAAGGGGCGTTAGAATGGTGGAACACGGTGCTACAAGCAAAAGGAAGAAGGGTGGCCTATGCGATGAATTGGGAAGAATTTAAGAGTCTTGTCGAAAGAAAATTCTGTCCCGAATACGAGAAGGAACAAATGGCAAACAAGTTCCTGAGTCATCATATGTTAGGAGTAGACTGTCGAGGATATACTTCGACATTCTTCGAATATGCGAGAGTGGTACCTTCCCTGGCTTCGCCTGAACCGGTACTCATTTCCCGTTATATTTGGGGATTAATTGGAGAAATCCGTAACATCGTTAAAGCTACGAGACCACGCACGATTGATGATGCTGTGGAATTAGCTAGTACCTTAACCGATGAACTAGTCCGCACCAGAGAAGAAGATCGCAAGAAGGAATTGGCTCATAAGATTACCCAAGGATTTCGTGTGGGTAATAATTTCAAGAAAAGGGGAACCGGATAATACTCGTCACCTCCTTTCTGCAGAAATTGCAAGAAGAAACACTATCGACAATGCAATGTAATTTGCAACTTTTGCAAGGCGAAAGGACATCGGGAAGAAGACTGTAGAAGGAAAACAAGAATCTGTTATAACTGCAGAGAAACGGGACACTTCCAATCTGAATGTCCTAAGTTAGCTAAACCAGCAGACAGTAGAGCTAAAACGACCGAAGGAACTACTAAGAAAAATGCACGAGCATTCCAGCTAACCACTCAAGAAGCCGAACTCATTCCAGACGTGATAGCGGGTACGTTCTTAGTACATAACGTCTATGCGAAAGTATTATTTGACTCTGGTGCAAACCAAAGTTTCATTAATACTTCATTCTGCCAAGCTCTTAACTTACCTCTAACTACCCTTAGGCAGATTTTTACAGTCGAAACGGCAGATGGAAATTCTGTCAACATAGATAAGGTATTGCAAGAAGGAAAGATAGAACTGTTAGGCCATAAGTTTTCTGCAAACTTGTTACCTATGAATTTAGCCGGATTTGATGTAGTATTAGGAATGGATTGGTTAGTCGCCAACCATGCTCGAATCCTGTGTGATAAGAATTCCGTAGAAATCCGTACCCCCACAGGAGAAGTAATCCTAATTACAGGAGATAGACCTCGAAAGCCACTGAAATTCATTTCAGTAATGAAATTGGCTAGTTATTCAAGGAAACAAGAAATGGTGTATATGATTTCTGTAATCATTAACACTAAAAGTAAGGAACTCCAGGACATCCCTATAGTTTCAGAATACCCAGATGTCTTTCCAGAAGAATTACCTGGGTTACCACCAGATAGGGAAGTAGAGTTTAGAATTCATCTAGTTCCAGGTACTACACCAATAGCTAAGACACCTTATCGATTAGCACCTACTGAAATGCTAGAATTAAAAAAAGCAGTTAGATGAATTACTAAGCAAAGGATTTATACAACCTAGTTCATCCCCTTGGGGTGCACCAATGTTGTTTGTGAAAAAGAAAGATGGATCAATGAGAATGTGTATCGATTATAGGGAATTAAATAAAGTTACAATTAAGAACCGATACCCATTACCTAGGATTGATGATCTTTTTGATCAATTGCAAGGAGCTAGGTATTTTTCTAAGATAGATTTAAGATCTGGATATCACCAATTGAAAGTACAAGAGGAGGACATACCTAAAACTGCTTTCAGAACTAGGTATGGTCATTATGAGTTTACAGTCATGCCCTTTGGATTAACAAATGCTCCAGCTGCATTTATGGACATGATGAATAGGATCTGTAAACCATACTTGGATAAATTTGTAATCGTGTTCATTGACGATATACTCATTTATTCCAAAAGTCAGGAGGAACATTGTGAGCACTTACATGCACTCTTAACTTTGTTAAGAAAGGAAAAGCTTTATGCCAAATTCTCGAAGTGCGAATTCTGGCTACAAGAAGTGCAATTTTTAGGTCATATGGTGAATCACGAAGGAATTCACGTAGATCCTTCTAAAATAGAAGAAATCACAAATTGGAAGGTTCCGCAAACAGTTATGGAAACTAGAAGTTTTCTAGGCTTAGCTGGATACTATAGACGATTTATTAAAGATTTCTCTAAGATAGCTGTACCTTTAACTAAGCTAACCTGTAAAGCCGTTAAGTTCGAATGGGGAACTAAACAAGAGGAAGCTTTTAGGATTCTAAAACACAAATTAACGAATGCTCCAATTTTAGCTTTACCCGAAGGAACCGAGGATTTTGAAGTATACTGTGATGCTTCAAAATTAGGATATGGATGTGTGTTGATGCAACGCAAAAAGGTAATTGCGTATGCCTCTAGGCAATTGAAAAAGCACGAAGAAAATTATACAACTCATGACCTAGAGTTAGGAGCCATAATTTTCGCTCTTAAGATTTGGAGACATTATCTGTACGGAAGTAAGTTTACTATCTATACAGATCATAAAAGTTTACGGTATATATTTGGGCAAAAAGAGTTAAATATGAGGCAAAGAAGGTGGATGGAAATCTTAAGTGATTACGACTGTGATATTCAATATCACGAAGGAAAGGCAAACGTAGTCGCAGACGCCTTAAGTCGTAAGTATCATGAAAAGCAAAAACGTGTCCGTGCTCTTAGGTTAAATCTACAATTAGATTTAATGGAACAAATAAAGGAAGTTCAGGGAACGGCAATCAAGGATGATGCCGAAGGAATGAAAGGTTACCTAAAGGAATTAGAACAAGGAAAAGATAGAATTTGGAGATTCCACAAGAAACGAATTTGGGTACCTAAGCAGGGAGAATTAAGAAATAAAATTTTAGAAGAAGCACATAAATCTAGGTATACTGTACATCCAGGAAACAATAAGATGTACCAAGATTTAAGATTTTTAATTTCGGTGGATAGGAATGAAAAAGGACATAGCGGAATATGTAACCAAGTGTCTTACTTGTTCACAAGTTAAGGCAGAACACCAGAAACCTTCAGGACTACTACAACAGTTAGAAATGCCTGTATGGAAATGGGAACTCATAACAATGGATTTTGTTACTAAGTTACCCAAAACCAGAAAAGGTAATGATGCTATTTGGGTAATTGTGGATCGATTAACCAAATCAGCTCATTTTCTACCAATGAAGGAAACCTTTAGCATGGAAAGGTTAGCCAAGTTGTACGTAGATGAAGTAGTATCCTTACATGGAGTCCCACTCTCCATTGTATCGGATAGAGATAGTCGTTTCACTTCCCGTTTCTGGACAAGTTTCCAAGAAGCAATGGGAACTCGACTTAATTTAAGTACTGCATATCATCCTCAAACGGACGGACAAAGTGTAAGGACGATACAAACCCTGGAAGACATGCTCCGAGCATGTGTAATTGACTTTGGTGGTAATTGGGATAGCCATTTACCATTAATTGAATTCTCCTATAATAATAGTTATCATTCGAGCATCGAAGCTGCTCCATTCGAAGCACTGTATGGACGCAAGTGCAGAACTCCCGTTTGTTGGGCAGAGATAGGAGAAAGTCAATTATCAGGTCCAGAGATTGTGCAAGAAACTACTGACAAGATATCGCAAATCAAGGAAAGACTGAAGACTGCTAGAGATCGTCAGAAGAGCTATGCAGACAATCGCCGTAAGCCATTAGAATTTCAAGTCCGAGACAAAGTACTTTTGAAAGTATCTCCTTGGAAAGGAGTAGTACGATTCGGTAAGAAAGGAAAACTGAGTCCCAGATATGTTGGACCATTCCCAGTGATCCAACGAATACGAACAGTAGCTTATCGTTTACAACTACCAGAAGAATTAGCTGGAGTACATGATGTGTTTCATGTATCCAATCTCAAGAAATGTTTATCAGACGAATCCCTGGTAGTACCTCTTCAAGATATAGAGGTAAATGAAAAGCTGAAATTCATAGAGAAACCCCTACAAATAGAAGATCGGAAGATTAAGTTTCTCAAACACAAACGACTAGTGCTAGTAAAAGTCAAATGGGAATCCAGAAGAGGACCAGAGTACACTTGGGAACTGGAATCAGAGATGAAGCGAAAGTACCCTCATCTATTTCAGTAAATCTCGAGGACGAGATTTTTCTTAAGGTGGGGAGGATGTAACAACTGTCACTAAAATCAATAATTTGGATGATAATTAGGCAATAAGAAAACCATAACTGAGACACCCAAGTAATTCTGCACTAACCCTAAAATTTTCAGAACAATCGGAATCAGGATCAGGGCCCCTAAAACTCGAGGGGGGCAAACCCTAGTTGATAATTATCTAAAATAAGACGTTGCTCTGTTCTAATTGGCTAGATCATTGAATCACCCAAGCTAGTCCCGAGTCTAGGCAGCCTATGAATTAGACTGCTTAGCTTACGGACCGTAAGGGGTCAGGCATACGGTCCGTAAGGGAGTCCCAAAAAATTACTATAAATAGCAGACCTTGGGACTTGAATAAAGAACTTGAAACGACGTAAATTGTCCCTGTGTACGTCGAGTTATACTCAAAACAGTTCATAACACACACACACAATCACGAGGTGCTGCCGCAATCAGGGTAATAACTCGATCGCTATTACGATTCAACGTCCGATCGATTATAACTATCCAACGATTGTCCGAGTGTTGCTCAAATTGAGCTTGTACTTTATTATTCATTGTGATTTCAACTTGAATGTTTGAGTGCTGTTCGAATTCGGACTATGCTCTGTCATTCGTTGTGAATCCATTGAATTGTTAAGTATCGCACTTGATAATAGTTGTGAGGGTTTAATCTCGTGAATTGACGTAACTGCTGAATTAGTTACTAATCCCGTTTGTGTGTGCATTGTTATTTAAATTAGGTTAGAAGGCTAATCAGTAAAGCTTATACTCTGCTCGTAAATCTGCAATGTGAGTCATTCCCCTTTTTAAAACTCTTTTCTCACAGTTTGTGAGACATTCTTTTTTTATTGTTTTACAAAACTCCAAACTATTTTCAAAGTTATAGTTACAGTGATTAAGTCTATGTAATCACCAAGTTACAGCCGGTATGTGGGGTTTTGTATACATTACTTATTTCCCGTCACACTTGGACAAAGGGGTGGCCAAGGGGTGATCTGACCACAGTCACAGACACCATTGGACAAATGGGCTAGCCAATGGATGGTCGAGTGACAAATACTGTGGGTAGTTGGTTTGATATCAGAAACATTGTAATTCCCCTTAATACTGTAGATTATAACAAATGTGTCATTTTCAATAAACTGAATGATTCACTCAGTATTTCCCCGCTGACAATACCTTTTTCAAACATGTTTCAGGTGATCTGATATGAGCAAAGAAAAGTGCCATGGTGCACTCCCAGCTTAGAAAAGTGGCTCAATGTAAATAAATAAATGAACATGTTGTGAAAATAAAGATTTCCTTGAAAAATCACATTATTGTAAATTTCGGGATTTTATCCCTAAGTTATGAAACGAGCAGTTTAAATTATTAAAAGATCCTGTTTTAAAAAAAGACTTCCACTGTCGCCTAAATTAAATACCACGGGATTCCTGTCCCGCGGCTCCTGAAACGGGTCAAACCAGGTCGGGGGCCGTGACAGGAAAAAGGTGGTATCAGAGCCACTGTTTTAAGCTTACTGATTAAGCTCACTGTTCTAATTGATTTAAGCCTATTACAATTAGGAAAATGTTTATTTGTCATTCTGTGAATATATGTGCATTAACTGACTAATTGTTAAAATTATAGTATGGGTAAACAAAAGATTTCTGCTATCTACCACAAATTAGATAGTACACCTAAAGAACAGGGAACCTCTTCCTTCAAAACTCCCGTCAAGTTAGAGGAAGGAATCTTTGTCCGTAAGGCAAATTATGAAAACCCACTTACACCGGAGAAAAGAAATTTGATTATTAAGAAGGGTCAAGAGAAAAAGAAACCTCAAACCAAGAGAGTGAGGTTTAACCCGGAAATTCAGGAAATTAGCAGTAATCCACCAGAGGAAAATAACTTAGATGAAAAATGGGCAAATCTGTATCTGCTCGCTACTGTAGCAGAAAATGCAAATCTTTAAACTCTAAATCTAGAAATAAGTACTTCCTAGTAAATAAATAAATAGATCTGAGTGAGTTCTGTTTGCTATTATGTTGTACAAATTGGTGTGCAATAAAAATGTTTATTTGTTAAGCTTTGTTCCAAAGTTTTAACTTAGCATTTTGTGCATTTTGCATATATGCCGTACAGCATGAATGAGATGTCGGAAGCATTTCAGAACCTCAACCTCTATCCTGTGCCAATTGAAGTCTCCCACAACTTCACTGGTTACATTGCTGACATAGAGGAACCGCTAGAATTCCAAGCTCCACCGCTGGAAAAAGCAAAACCTAAAAAGAGGAGAAGATATGTAGGGTGGCGAAAGGTGCGCCGAAGGAAACCTAGGAGACTCCCTAAAATAGAAAATCCTGTGAGTATGAGCAAGGGAAAAGAAATAGAAACCGGAGAAAGTTCCAAGCCAGCAGAAATAGGGATAGACCTAAAGCAAAAGGGAATAGAGATCGGAGAAAGCTCTAAACAGCCTGAGGAAATCACATTCCAGGACGAAATAGACCGCCTACTGGATAATTGTGATGTTCTAGAGCCTATCAACGATAATCTCTTCTCTTATCCTGCTACAGCCCAATTCCCAATAAACCTAGGACCAGCTATTCCAGACCCACTAGTTCACACCCGACCATTAGGCCAAATGGAGGAATGGTGGACCAATGACTGGCAATTCCAAAATATAGTTAATAGTCCCTATAGTTTTCTCCCACAGTTTGATCCAGAACCTATCCCTAATCCGCCAATGAGCTATGAAAATTTAGCTGAACTACGTCAGTTTGGTGAAGAACTGATAGGCACCGGGAATAGGATCCGGGAAATGGGGGAGCAGATTTCTTGGAAGTACGACGAGAGGGAGCGTCGTTACTGAAACTGCCAGCAAACCAAAAGATAGGAGGGGTTTGGAGAAGTTTGTTTGTATTATAACTAATATAGTAAAACTGATTCTGTAAAATGGGCAATAAAACACTGTAAGATAAAAAGTGTGTATTGAAGCAGGTATAATATATAAAACAAAACAGAAGTCGAGGCATCGACAATTTTGGCTTTGCTTGCATGTTATAATGATCTGTGTATTTATCTGTGATTTTGTTATTAATAATTAGACACTAATAATTCCTATTAATACTAATTAGCAGATGGAAAACGCTAATAGTGAACCAATTAATGAAGTAAATCAGTCTGAGCAAAATCAGGAAGATCAATATATAACTAGACAAGATATTGAGCACTTTATTGCTCAAGGGATAGCCAATGCTATTCCAGAAATTGTGGCTGCTGTTCAAAAACCTGCCAAACCACAATTAATTCCTAGTAAACGTACTCCGGAAGATAACGGCAGTAACAACATAAATGGAGGCGGCAATCATGACTATCATGATCCGCAACAGGCCCCACTTCCTAAGAAAATGAAAGCTGCAACGCCTGGTTGCACTTACAAAGAATTTCTTGCCTGTAAACCCGCAGAATTTGCAGGTAATGAAGGGGCAACTGCAACACTGCGTTGGTTAGAGAAAACCAAAGCAATAATTGCAATAAGTAAATGTGCTGAGGAAGATCAAGTGATGTATGCATCAAACTTGTTCAAAGAAGGGGCGTTAGAATGGTGGAACACGGTGCTACAAGCAAAAGGAAGAAGGGTGGCCTATGCGATGAATTGGGAAGAATTTAAGAGTCTTGTCGAAAGAAAATTCTGTCCCGAATACGAGAAGGAACAAATGGCAAACAAGTTCCTGAGTCATCGTATGTTAGGAGTAGACTGTCGAGGATATACTTCGACATTCTTCGAATATGCGAGAGTGGTACCTTCCCTGGCTTCGCCTGAACCGGTACTCATTTCCCGTTATATTTGCGGATTAATTGGAGAAATCCGTAACATCGTTAAAACTGCGAGACCACACACGATTGACGATGCTGTCGAATTAGCTAATACCTTAACCGATGAACTAGTCCGCACCAGAGAAGAAGATCGCAAGAAGGAATTGGCTCAGAAGATTACCCAAGGATTTCGTGTGGGTAATAATTTCAAGAAAAGGGGAACCGGGCAATACTCGTCACCTCCTTTCTGCAGAAATTGCAAGAAGAAACACTATGGACAATGCAATGTAATTTGCAACTTTTGCAAGGCGAAAGGACATCGGGAAGAAGACTGTAGAAGGAAAACAAGAATATGTTATAACTGCAGAGAAACGGGATCTTTCTTGAAGTTTTTTTCGGTAACGTCAATCATACAATCGGTAAAGAGGTTTGTTTATGTTTGTTGGTTATAGTTACAAGTGGTTAGATGATTTGATTGCATATGGTAAATCAAGGACATTAAGTTGTACTTGTATTTTCCTACAACTGGTTGGAAGACAATATGATGAACCACAACCCCGAACTTGTTATTGATAAATCTACAAGTGATAAAATCAATCAAATTTATTTTCCGGAAAAACCATTTTGATTAAAACAAACTTAAGTGTTTTGAAATCTAAATGGGAAAATAGTTTGTTGATAGGGGGAGTTCTGATTGTTTATGCCAAGCGAATGGCGAATTGAGGCGATTTGATATCGGTTGTCATGTTTCTGTACAGTTTGTTTTCATATTTTAGTTAATGTGTTTGCATTTTAGGGGGAGTAGAAAATTTCAGAAAATCCAAAAACATTAGAAAATTTGAAAAAGCCAAAAACATGATAAAATCAAAAATGAGTTTTGTTGTGAAAAAGAGGAAATGATAGTATATCAGTGGACTATCACAACATGCTAAAGAATTGGAAAGTTTAAAAGTGATAAACAATCTTACTGCGGATGTGTCAGTAGGTTTTTGCACATTTAGTAAATTGAAACGAGATATAAACCTAATTCAAACTTACTTGATTCGTGGGTAACTATTCTTGAATATATGGGTAACCCCCGAAATCTTGTTTGAAAGGTCCCGTATTCTGAGATACTAGGTCTTTATACTCAGTGATATCTGGGGTATTATCCCGGGACTTCTGCTGTATGGAAGTACTGACCTAGTCCCCGGATAATGCTTTTCGCAAAATGCTTGAAACATAGCATCGCCCTCAGCAAGCTGATGAAACAATAAAATTGATAGTCGCTGTTGTTGTAATCAAAAGATCCTCTAAAGGGGACCCACCAAAAGTCGAAGCCGTCATCTCTCTGCGTATACGGAAGTATCGACCTGAGCTCTCACGGCCCGCATATAACCCCTTTACAGATATCATCTGTGGTATACTAACCTGTAAGACTGAATATTGGGATCTGGATATAGGAGTATATTCAAGTGGAGTGATACACAATTAAGTTTAAGTTTCTAAAACACTAATATTGTATCTCGAATCGATTGAAATTTGTTTGAAAATTTAAAGTGGACCAATATACTGACAATCTAGGTAAATTGTTTAGAACTGAGTATGTTTAAAGCTTAATGGTGTTAGTGATTTGTCACAAAACTGATATGATCCTCTTACACAAACTCACAACAATATTGTTTGTAAATATTTTGTTTTCTCTGCATTTCATTTTTATACATTCAAAAATCCAAAAAGATTTTTAGTGTGTTTTAGCATAAATTTTGAAAAAATCAAAAAGATTTTCGACAACTGGTGTTGGAGAGCTAATTTTCAAAATTCCGAGTGCTAAACATGATGAACAAATGGTTTGGGAGAGTGTGTTGTTTTGAAAAATTAAAATATATCTTCAAGTGGTTTATCAAAGATTAACATTGTAAAATCATTCTTTGATTGTATTATTCCTGCTAGTGGTTCATTAGTTGGTGAGATTGTTTTTACAAGTTATCATCATAAAATTTATTTTTGGGTAGAGAATATGCAGGTTATCTGAAGATAGAGTGCCAGGTTTCGATACCTGAAGATTATGTGATTTCAACAAGCCAGGCTGCGATCCCAACATATCGAAAGGAGGAGTCTGAAGACATCCGAGTAGAGATTGTTCGTGGAAAGTCTGTTGATGATGACAAAAAGAGAAGAAAAAGATTTGAGGATTCTTACAACGTCAAATACTTCATAGAGTTCGAGAGGACTGATAAAGATTGAAGATGCGAAGACTCGACACTGAAGACTCCGTCAACATCTGAGGGGGAGTCTGTTGGTGCATTCATCTGTTGTCTTCGTCTTATATCGAGTCTCGGTTTACTATATTTGAACATGAAAGTTTGAAAGGGTTTAGTTTGAAGGGGGTTTAGTTTGAAATGTGTCCTGGCCGTTTGAAACAGTTTCAAACTAAAGGGTCCTGGCCGTTTGAAACAGTTTCAAACTAAAGGGTCATTTCAAACTAAAGGGTCCCTCCTATAAATAGGTTTCAAACTTTCACCATTTGTAACTTTCCGGCTAGAGCAACGAAGTGCTGCCGAAGTGTTGTCAGGTTGTAAAACGTCTTGAAATCAATCATACAACAGTTTATAGTGTATTTCTAGCTGAATTGACCTCTACACGTCTGTTTCCGCCGTTCGTTTAGAGATAAACTCTTCTGATCGACTCATTCGGGTCAGAAATCGATCCTACATGAGTTATTTGATCTTGATAAATTCACCATTGAAAATGTTTCTGTCAAGACTAACATTGCAGATCCATCTCAACCACCCCCATCAGACAATGGATATGAAATCATCATTCCACAACAAAAGTTCACATCCATTGCCAGAGCAGCATGTCACACCCCGACCGCGAAACAACAAACCGCGGCGGAAACATCGGGGAGTGTAGCGACAGAATTATTGTTTCATGACCATGGCATTTAAAGTTTTGTATTATTAGGTAAAGTGTTTACATTGTCTTAGGATTTAACAAAAAAACATAGCATAACTAAATTGTCTTTTAAGTCACTAAGGCCCGAGTCCGCCTAAGTGTAGCACAAACATCATCATGCATTAGCACCTGAAACGTATGCGAAAATAGGTACGTCAGCATAAAAATGCCTGTGAGATACATAGGTTTTGTTTATGCAAAATTCATGACTTGTAGTTAAAAGAAGCGTTTAACAAAAGTAGTCATGAACCTTGTAAAACTGTTTTCTTTTATAAAATCATATGAAAATCGAAGTGAAAATCAGATGATAATAAAAGAATAATACATGGTTAAATAAATAACCATGTAAAAAGAATTTGTATAAAAGATGTAATTTGTAAAACAGTGTCATGTCTTTGTATAAAATGTTTCATGTCTTTGTCGAAGTGGTTTAGATAATGCTACAATGTGTAATACAATAAAAGCACTTATATATAGGAAGTACCAGCGGTGTATCCACCATGCTTTTATCATATAACACATAGCCTCGTTATATAAGTCACTTATCAATAATCAACCAAAATGTCTTGTTTAAAACAAATGTCAAAATGTTTATGTGTAAACCATGTTCAATGTCATGTGTAAAATGTATCATGTATATCCAAATGTAATGTATGGCAAGTAGAAAGTATCTACTCAAACCATATGTATAATGTCAATGTGAAAACAATTGTCATGTATGATGAATAAATAGTATTTACTCAACCCCATAGGTAAACTGTACAAAACAATGTTTTTGAATAAACCTAAGTTTAAATCAAACGTAATGTTTTGCAGAAAAAAATGCTTTATGGATACAAACATTTATGCAGTAATGTTTATCGCATACATTCAAGCCTTGCGACTGTTTGGACAAACCCTTAAACGAATTAAAGGTTTATCAAATCATGTATATCGGATTCTGTCATTCCCAACTTCCAAACAAACCTAGGAAGTCGGAAACGGGATTTGTCAAGTCCTATGGTACCATTACATACTACCGAGTGGCGTGATCAATGTTAATGAATGTATTATTGTCCCGTTAAACATACCAAATGTCATACCAATGTAAGCATGTCATGTGAAAACCATGTACTAAGTATGCTAAGTAAACATACATAGTAGAAATGTTCATGAAATCAATTGTGCCCATATGCTGAGTAAACATATGCAGCAGAAATGTGATGTAAAACAATGTGTCTATATGCTGAGTAAACATATGCAACAAAGGTATCTGTGAAATCAAGGTGCTAGCATGCTCAGTCAACATAAATAGCAAAACATAGTTGAAATCATGTACTATATGTGTACTAGGTGAAACTAGCATGTTTATATCATAAAAGCATGAAAAACACGAAAGTAACAATGTATGTACATGTGTATCGCCCCAAAGTATTTGAAAGCGGTAAAAGAGGGGACTATGTACTCACTTGGGATTGCCTATTAGTCTTAGGAATAAGACCAAATAAAGCTTCAAGGACCACATAATCAAACGACACCTAATATAGGTAACTACGTTAATAATCGGATCCTAAATCGGGAGATAGGATAGAATGATGTTCTATAAATCAAATGAGAATTTGAACTCATATGGCATGATTTAATAGAGCTGACATTCTGATTTGGAAGTGAACCTAAGTGCTTTTTGACCCGTTTCGACCCGTTACGGTAGTTTAAGCTACTATAACGCGCCGCTTGCGTAAAACTAAGGTCGGATGGTTATCTATGTCCTATGTCAAGTCTTACATGCCCAATTATGCCTAAATATGTTACTAAATCAGATTATATGTCAAAAACTCGATCACATATGCAAAATCTGGATTTATGCTTCAAAAGGGCATTTTGGTCATTTTCTGTGGGCATATAATCTACTTAACAAATAACTAACCAACCTATGTGATCATAAGGTATAACTTCAGTAGGTTATTCCCTATGCAACTATGATCACTAACTAAGCTTATTCGGATCCTAATGATCGACCAAACGGGTCGGGTTCGAAAGTCTAAGCGGTTGTCGAGACCGTTTAACTTACGACCCTAAACAAGCACTAAACTAGTAGTGACGAGTTAAACATGTCAAAATATGTTTAACTAACTTAGAACACTGATTTGGTATCAAAACAAAGGGTTTTGATTCCTAAAAGTAGTTCCGTTGCAAAATGCGCGTAAATACGCATTTTGACCGAAACTTTGACTCGTCACTACACCTAATCAACGTGGTAATCAGTAGGTATAGTCACAAGGGACTATAACCATCGTGATTACGCTCACGTTGCAAAGTTCAAACGAACTTTGTGTTGACCATAACCTGGTCAAAGCAGAAAGTCAAACATTGTTTGACTTTCATGCTTAAAAAGCAATAACAAGCATGAAAGAAGCTTACAAAAGGTCCAAGCAATGAAGAATTTGATCTAAAACATTCAGGTATGAAGCTAAGGCTTCAACTTGGAGCAAGTTTCTGATCAAATGTGAGGAATGGTGCTTGAACAAGGTGGGTATTTATACTTGTGGATGAAGAACAAGATCATTACAAGTGTTTATTTGGCCACCAAGCAATGAATCCAGACCATACATGTGTTGCCCATGGTTTATAATACAGGGGAACATAAAAAACTATCAAATAGTATTGCAAATCAGGGATCAAAACCATTGAAATCAGCTGAATTGAACAGATTCAATGTTTCTGTACTGGGTATTTGTCATGCCCCACGTAGACTCTCACTGAGTCTTATGCGCCCCGCTAGCAACTTTGACAGAATGTCACTTTTGGTCCCTGCATGTCCAAAACTCAGTTTTTGATGCATTTTTGACACATTTAACCACCGTTAACCCCATTTCAAGGCTCTACAATGAAGTTAAATATAGGGGACTCAAAATATGCTCGGAAAAATCACGGATGTCGGTTCGTTTGGTAGTACTGTCACGTTGTTCTGTTAATTACGACGAAACTCGAACGGATGCGAAAACGATCCAAATTACACGACGAATGGTATTTTTGCATTCCGATCACTAAAGTAAAATATTTTAGTGACTACAAAAATTTTTGGATGTCCGGATGTGGTCAGAACGTAAGATATGCGCGTAAATGCAAACTTACGTCGTTCTTGACACTTTTAGTCCCTATATGATCAAATAAGCGTATTTTCGCACACCGAACCATTCAAAGCTTATTTCTAAGCTATGTTAAGGTTATTTATGGTATGTTTAGCTTATGATAATGTTCTGAAATGTACGTTGCCATACGAAACGGCAGACTTTTGCAGTTTAACCCAAATAATCCCTGTAGGCGAACAAACTTGTTTTTGCCATACCAAACCCTTTAAAACTTATTTCTAAGTTATGTAAAGGTTATTTAAGGTATGTTAAGCTTATTGATATTCTAAAAATCACTTTTAGTCCCCCGGAGTGTTTGTCGCGTTAAAGTGATTACGTTTACGCATCAGTTTGCGTATAATTTTCCAGAAAGCGATATATAGTTTAAAATTGATCAAAAATCAAAACGTGCAAAATGTCAAACATAAATAAACAAATATTGGGATCAAAACACATTGTTTTATTGATATTGAATTGTTCACAATCTGTACAATGATTACACAAGAACAGATGTCACACAGCAGATGTTCAAAACAGCTGTCAAAGCTCATCGCCTCAGCCACTGCTACATCAACAATTGTTGACCAAAGTAGCCCTTTAACCCCTGCTTCCACATCATCAAACACTGTTGATAAAAATCCTCAAACAGTGGATAAAAATCAACATGTTTCCACACCAATTCCTCCTATTCCTCCACATCCATTTCAAGACACTGTTGGATCATCAAAGTCACCAATAGTTGTTAGCTCAGATGATTCACATCTGCAGCCCTCACCCTTAAATGCCATTGTTCCATACAAAGGAGATCTTATCTTCTTGAAGTCTCATCCACCAGACCAAATCATTGGCAACATCAGTGAAGGGGTGCTCACAAGAAGTCAATACCAAAACATCTGTCTTTTTGCTGGTTTTCTATCACTTCATCAACCTGTCAAGTACCAAGAGGCACTGAAAGACAAAAGTTGGGTGGAAGCCATGCATGAAGAGCTCCAATAGTTTAAAAGACAACAAGTATGGGAGCTTGTACCACTACCAGAGGGTGTGAGTACTATTGGCACAAAGTGGGTCTTCAAAAATAAAACTGATGAAAGGGGCATTGTTGTCAAGAATAAAGCAAGGCTAGTGGTTCAAGGTTTCAGATAGGAAGAGGGCATTGACTATGATGAAACTTTTGCCCCTGTAGCAAGATTGGAAGCTATCAGACTGTTCTTGGCCTTTTCTGTCAGCCACAACATAAAGGTGTTTCAAATGGATATCAAATGTGCATTCCTATATGGTAAGATTCAAGAAGAGGTATATGTTTGTCATCCTCCTGGTTTTGATGATCCATTTAATCCAGATCATGTCTACAAACTAAATAAAGCTTTGTATGGCTTGAAACAAGCACCTAGAGCCTGGTATGAAACTCTTTCCACCTTTCTTCTCTCTATTGGTTTTACAAGAGGTAAAATTGACAAAACACTGTTTTTAAAATGGAGAGGGAAAGACTTGATGATTGTCTAGATTTATGTGGATGACATCATTTTTGGAAGCACATGTTCCAAAATCTGTGAAGACTTTAGACAACTCATGACAGCTGAGTTTAAGATGAGTGCAATGGGTGAACTACAGTGTTTCCTTGGTCTCTAAGTGAAACAACTGCAAAATGGTACATTCATTCTCAAAGCAAATATTCTAAAGAACTTTTAAAAAAATTTAGATGAATGATTGTAAACCATGTAGTACACCCATGGCAACCACCAAGCTAGACATGACTGATGAGCATGATGATTTGGTGGATCAAACATTATATAGAAGCATGATTGGGTCTTTATTGTACCTAACTGCATCTAGGCCAGACATCATGTTTGCAATATGTGTTTGTGTAAGATCCCAATCAACCTAAGTCTAACCTAATAGCTGTGAAAAGGATACTCAGATACATAAAAAGTGCTCCCACACTTGGTATCTAGTACCCTGCTAATGGGAATATTAAGCTTTCAGGTTTCACAGACAGTGACTTTGCTGGCTGTAATGCAACAAGTCCACATCAGGAGGGTGCTAATTTCTAGGTTATTTGTTTAGTATCTTGGCAAAGCAAAAAGCAAGCAATTGCTTCAACATCCACTGCTGAGGCAGAGTATATAGTTGCTGTAAGCTGTATAGCCCAACTGTTATGGCTTCAAAATCAACTGCTGGATTTTGGTATCACTGCCTTAAAGACACCACTCATGTTGGACAGCCAGGCAGCGGAAAATATCATCAAAAATCCAGTTTCACATTCAACCACCAAACACATTGAATCAGACATCACTTTGTGAGGGATTGCTATGAAAAAGGTTTGATTTCTCTGCATCATGTTCATACCAAAGATCAGCTGGCAGATGTGCTAACAAAGGCTTTAGACAAATCTACCTTTGAAAGCTTGATCTCAAGGATTGACATGCTTAACATGGAGTAACAGCCAAAATCCTGTTGTTCTATGAATAAAAAGCATTAAAATGTTTTTAGAAAATCAAAAATTCATCCTAAAAAATAATTAAAAATGAAAATTTTCATTAATCCTTAAAAGTCTGCCATAACCACTGTTTTGGTTCAAACATCTGTTCTGTTGAATTCTTTCCACTGCTGAAAGTCAACCTTTATTCTCTCATTTTCCTTGTTAATCACTGTTGTTAAACCTCAGTGTTTTAATCCACTGATAGGCTATCCACTTATACTTAAAGTCAGCCATTGTTTTTCATTTTCACCATTGTAAGCCACTGATATTAATCCATCAGTGGTTTCCTAAACAACTGTCATCCATTATTCATCAGAGGTTGTTACGTGGACAGTACTTAGCGGTCAGATCTTTTGTAACTGCTGCCACATCAACAATCACTTTTCACCCTATAAAACCCTGTTCAAAACCCCAAACAGGGTTTTCACTATCGAATCGAATTCAAAATTCCTTTCAAAAGCAGTTTCCATCAAAATCTCTCAAGTCACTCATCTTCTTCATTCGCTCTCAACCTTTCTCGATTCACCATGGCTCTCGCACTAAAAACCCCTCATAACTACCTGTGTACACTTGAGAAAACAAGTCAAAACACAACATTTCACTCCGTCATTGATGTTATTTCCAAGTCAAAGTATAAAACTTTGCTAACTTGCAACGCACCTATCTACATGGATACCCTCCGAGATTTCTGGAAACATGCAAAAATTGAAAGCCAGGAAAAAAGCCCTGGGCTATTACTTCAACAGATGGGGGAATTCAGGTCGTTGTCACACCTCAAACCATCTCTAAGGTTTTTGAAATAAATGATCATACAGGTAAAACTTCCTTCCCAAAGGAAGACTATCAAACTGATTTAATTGAGAGGGGGTATGAGGAACAAATAAAAAATGGTACTTTGCAAAAAGGGCCATGAGATTTTTATTCCATAACCTCCTCATGTGTGTGTCAAACAAAACAACTGTTTTCAATGAAATACCATTGAAAATCCAATACCTGGGTTATGCTATAATAGCTGAAGTTGATTTTAACTACTCCCAGGAGATTTTCAATGACATGGTCAAAAATGTCACCAATATAAAAGAAAAGAAAAAACCATTTTTATTGTTTCCAAGATTTTTAAGTTTTTATTTACAAAAGAAAATTCCAAAGGATAGTGCACATGTGCTTATCCAAGGAAATACTTTCCAAATAAACAACCTATCGTCTGAAACCTTCACAAGGCTGTCAAAACCTTCAAAAACACAAACAGAGGAACCTGAGCAGAATTTAGCTGCAACAACTGCTCCTCAGGTCCCTGCTGTTGAGCCCACTACCCTTGGTGATCATAGTAGCACCACCACTGCTGTGAAACCCCCACCAAACCCACCAAAAAGACCATCAAAAAGAAAGTCACCAAAAAGCCCACCAACCCATCCAAAAAGGATCTTCTGGAAGATGAGATCCCAGAAGTAACTCCTGTGACAACACAAAAGTCACTTGAAACCACTGCTGCTACTTCCTCACAGCAGTTGGTAGAAAGATCTCAACCTGAGCCTAAAACTCCTCCTGCATCCTCTCAAAAGGATCAGGTTGTATCCATAGGGACACCAAATTATGAAGCTCTGGAATCATTTGACTCCATCTTCCATAGCCCTGCTCCAGAGGCAAATTCTCTTTCAACCCCTATCCCTACTTCACAAATTCCACCATCTTTTTTACCTCTGTTGAATGCCTTGGACATGGATCAGACACAAATCAATTCTTCTCAACAACCCATCACTGAGAAAATACCTCAACAAGTGACCGAGTCTGAATCCTCTTCCATTGCTAACCCATCAACAACTGAGGAGGTTACATTGCAGGAATTACAAGTAATTCCTGTTAGTAGTTCAAGTGGAGTAGCTACTACAGGTGTTGAATCCACTGATTTACACCTGGACAGTAGTTTCATTAGTAAGCCTCCCTTGAAGGCAATTTCCTCTTTGGGAACTAAGGTGACCACTGGTGTGTTTCCATTATTCACTGGTATGCTTACAATGGTAACCAATGCTGAGGAAAGAAGTCCCCGGTACCAAGACAAAGGGGCATCAGTGGATGACTTTTGGGAAACTTTCCCTAAGTCAACTACTGATACAACCACTGCTAGTGGGAAATCAGATGATCCCATTCATTTGGGTGATGGTTAAAATACAAAGAATTGACGGAGAGAGTGGAGAGAATTGAAACATCTATTGCAGATATCAGCAGTTGTTACAATCTCAAAAGGCTCCATCCGCTGCTGCACCATCTACTTCATCTCCCACTGAGCTATGGCATCTGTTTCAACATCTGCTCCATCAACAAAGGAAATATGCTGATCAATAGCATGAAGTTCAACTTCAAATGTTCAGAAATGTCATGGAAGCTAGGTATAAAGATACTCAAGCAGATATCAAAGCCATTAAAGCTCATTTGCTCCAAAACACTAGCACTGCTCCTCCTTCAATCATCTATGTTGAAAACCCTGATGATGCCAAAAACGGGGAGAAAGGAAAGAAGGGAAAAGAAGGTTTATACCTACCACCAGATCCAATGGCTAAAGCTGTTGTGGAAATTCCTATGCCAGATGGGTCAAAGAAGGTTGATGTGACCCTCAATGCTTTTGCTAAAGAAAAAGCAAAGTCAAAAGAGAAAATGGAAAGAAAAGGAGACAAAAGATTTGAAGAGGAAAAAAAGTTTTTATGGCTAAGGAGGCACAGGGTACTTCAAACAGAAGGAAGACTACTAGAAAAGTCAGTCAACCCAAAACCACACCTTCCAATACCACTAAACCTCCTCCTAAAATCCCCAAAAGTTCCTCACATGAATCCTCCAAATCAAAAGATGTTAAGACACATGCTGTATCAACAGTTGTTGATACTTCTGTTATTTCAACAAATGTTGTGTCAACCACTTCCCTCATCACTTCACCAACCATCACTAGTCAATCCACTGCTACACCACAAACAAAACCACCATCACAAAAACCACCACCGAGTACTATTCCCTCTGTTACCATGAAATGGCATTTCTCCCAGTTAAGGGCGAGGTTAGTTTCTCACATCGGGATAGCATTCGTTCAAGGTTATCGAGGCATTGGTCGTATGAATCTCCAAAGATATAAAAGTCATCCATGAAGACTTCCATTGTCTTTTCTATCATGTCATGGAAGATGGTGTTGGTGCATGCACCTGTCGACTTCGTCTTGTATCGAGTCTAGAGTAGGATAAGCTAGAACAGGGCACATGAATCAAGAAATTATGTAAAAGCTGATTTCGCTCCAAATGATATTTTGTCATTATGAGCGAAACCCCTTGATAAACTTGATTCCGCTCGTAATGTTTAGAAGCTGATTTCGCCTGAAATGTAAAGGTTTGATTTTGCTCCTGGTGTCATTGTATGTTGGAGCGAAATCAGAACTCATATAAATAGATGTTCTGGAGCGAAATCAGATAGAGTTTTAGGTGATTGTCATTCCGGTTGCCACGAAGTGCTGCCGAAGTGTTGTCAGGATTGTAAACGTCGTTCAAGCAATAGAATCAACAGTTTAAAGTGAATTCTTGGTGAATTGAACCTGATTTGTTTGTTTCCGCTGCTCAAATTAGGAAAAGTTCTTCTGATAGACTCAATTGGGTCCGAATACGATCCTACATGTGGTATCAGAGCTAAGGAGGAAGAGCTTTTGCCAATTCAGTCGAAATTTCTGTTTTTCTTCACCTTCTACACTGTTCTTTGCAAATTAACTGGGAAAATTTGATCCAATTGTTCTGATTTTTGCATAGGATACTCGGAATCAGTAACTAACAAAGTCTTGAAAGTTTCAGCAGCTAATTCGGACTAAAACTTGATAAAATTATGATCTCGCCTGAAACGGATTCGAGAAATGATGACGTCATTTGTGATTTCGCTCGAGATTATAGATTTGATTTCGCTCCTAAACATAATTCCGCTCCAAGGAAACTCCTGATTTCGCTCGTACAACAGATTTCGCTCCAAATTACATTGTTAATTCCGCTCCAAAAACTAAATTCTAATTTCGCTCCTGAGTAACTTGGTGATTCCGCTCCTGATCACCTTGTTGATTTCGCTCCTAATTGCAAAGTGGTGATCCTATTGATTCCGCTCCAAACTGTTATTTCATTTAAATTGTTAATTTCGCCTGAACAAAGATTGTTTTGTGGAAGTTTTAAAATCTGAAAAATGGACGAAGAATTCTACAACGCATTCGCTACTCCAGTTACCCCGATCACTATTGCACAAAACACGATGTTAGAAAACGAAACGGGAACAATGCAGAAACCGCCCAAACTCATGAACATTGAAGAATATAAGGGTTGGGAAGGACGTTTCGAAAACTGGGTACAAGCTAATTACCTTGACGCGTGGGAGTGTGTTGAGACGAAGTATGTGAGACCGTTAAATGACGATGAAGAGGAGATTACCATCAAAGATATGAGTGCCGATGACAAAAAGAAATACAAGAATGAGAAAATGATGCTGAGCTTGTTACAACAAGCTGTGAAAGAAGACATCATGGTCTTATTGCAACATAACGGAAGCTCGTATTCAATTTGGAAAGCTTTAAGATCGAAGTTTGTTGGTAGTCAGGAGATGGTCAAGAACAAGAAATCACTTCTGAAAAAAGAGTTTGACTTATTTAGAGGGTTGAAAAATGAAAGCACAAAGCAAATTATCGAAAGATATTGCAATTTGTTAGTGAATATGAAGAGGGTAAGCATCAACAAAGATAATGAAGAACTGATAGAAAAGCTTGCAGATGCATTACCTCATGAGACTTGGGGCATATATTTGATGATGCTCAGGAACAAGAAAGGATTTAGCACACTCACATTGAGTAAATTTATTAAGAAGTTGGAAGCTCAGGAAATGGAGCAGAAAGATTGTTCGAATGAAAGATTTCGATGGTGAACAGGATATCGGGTTGTACTACAAAACAGGAGTGAATGAGAAGTCCACAAATTTATCTCCTAAAATAGAAACTGCTTACAATGCCAAAAATTCAACCGGAAGTTCATCAAAAGGATCAAGCAGCAACACAAGTTTCTCATCATTTCCATCTTTTGATCCGAATATCTCAGCAACAAAGAATGGAAGAAAACTTCAGTGCAATATTGTTTTAAATCTTGAGAATGATCAAGATTACTCAGATGAAGTTGCTAAAAATCAAATATCTTTATTGGGAATGGTTTTAGAATCTTACAGTTGTTTTGTTGCAGGTCGTATCGGGAATCCAATGCTTACAAAGGAGGATTATGACCAGATAGACGCTGAAGAAATGGAACTGATGGACATAAAATGGTGTTTGGCTAGCGTGTTAAGGAGAGCTGAGAAATTCAAGCAGATCACAGGGAGAGATGATCTTCGTGAAGCTAATGTTTCTACTTTGGGTTTTGACAAATCTAAAGTCACTTGTTTTCGTTGCAGGGAGAAAGGTCACTTCAAGAGGGAGTGCACCAACCGCGAAGCAAGTGGAGCTCAGAATCCTTTCAACAACAACAATGATTACTACCGAAAAGCCATCTACCATCAAGTTGCTCAACAACCTTCTCAACAACATCAACATCAAGCTTAAACTGCACATGGAAGAAATGTGATTGAAGATTCTGGAAAGAGAGCTTGTGTGGTTAATCAAAATGAAAAGAAACCATTCAACTGGGATAATTATATTCCTGCTGATGTAAAAGCTTGTGTGATTGATCAAGATGATGAGAAATTACCCGAGGGTTTTAGCTGGGAGAATTTCACGTGGGATGATTATATCCATGATCAAGCCACATCACATACAGCTCACAAAGCTTTTGTTGCAAGAATTGAAGAAGATCGTGATGATGATGGAACAGAGTATTATGCTAGACAAATGGCAAAACATTTGAAGATGATGGCAGAAAGCGATAGTGAAGATGAGAAGGTAAAGAAGAAAAAGAAAAAGGTAAAGACACCGGTGAGTAGTGATGATGAGACAGTACCGGTTGTGAGAAGAAAAGTGAAAGAAGTTCCAAAGTTCGAGATCAATGAAGAAGCCATTGCTAAAAAGAGTCCTGTAACTTGTGAAAATTGTGAAGCTGTAAAGAAACAGAACAGTTCATTGATCCACAACATGAACAGCTTGAAAGAATCATATGATGTGTTGAACAAGGCAATGAATATGTACAACGACACAAGTGAAGAGCAGGCTACAGCAATGAAAACACTTCAGGGAGCGTTCATGGTTAACCAAAAAGTTGTGAACAATTATATTGAGAAGTGTGCTGCTCTTGAACAGAAACTGGAACTTCAAAGAATTGAAACTGAAAGTGTTAATCGTTTATTGAAAAGCTACTCATGTTCATCTTATGTTATTGACAGGATCTATCCGACAGCTGAAAGCTTGAAGGCATTTCAGGACAATGAAGTAACTGAAGAAAAGAAAGTTTCAGAAGGAAAAATTGAAGAAAAGACTCCAGTGAAAAAGACTGACAAGAAAGATTCTGGTAAGAAACAAAGTGTCAGTTACAACAAGTGTCCACCCCCGCTGGAAAATGCATATTTGGCTAAAAATCCAAATGATGAAAGAGTCAAAAAGGCAACAAATTTGCAGTGGGAGTCAGAGTCGTCAGTAAACTTGCCAGATAGTATTGATGTCGTTTTTACAACGTCTGACACTGATCAACAGTCTCAATTGATGAAGAAAGTAGTGGATCATGTGTTAGATAGTGATGAGACAGAGGAGTCAAAGTCGGAGTCTAGTTCAGAGTCAAAGTCTAAGTCAAGCACTCCGGGTCAAACAGAAAAGCAAGAAAAAATAGTTTATGAAAGAAAATTCATGTTATCAAAATCTAATTTGGATGATGAATCGTTTAAAGTTGCTTACACTTTGAATGATTCTGACAAATTATATTCTGATGAGGAATTTCCAATAAGAGGTGTCAAAACTGAGATGATTAAAAAGGTTTTTAAACTAACAGAAATTAATATTTCTGAAATAAAAGATTTACATCTTAATGAAAAACCTAAAAAATACACCTCAAGAGTACAAGAAAGATTAAACAAGAAAAAAGGTTACAGTTCTGGTTCAGGTTTTCACAAGAAACCAAACCCTAACCGTAATTTCAAAAAGAAAGTATTGGGATTTATTCCAACAGAAAAACAGAAAAATGAAAAATATTTTCGAGATTTTAAATCAAAGATAACATTTGTTTCAGGTACACCAGCTGAAGAAGAAGAAAAGAAAGAATTCTGGAGGCAGTCAAACAGTGAATTCCTTGCAAAGAAGCAAGAGGAAATGAAGAAGATGACTGAGCAGAAGAGAGATACGAGAACTTGTTTCCAATGCAACAAAGTTAGACATATTGCCAAGGAGTGTTCTAAGGCAATACAATCAAAACAGGGAGTATCTCGTAAACTGAAAGAGAAAGTGGTTGAATTTGAACCACCAGTTGATAGAACTAAACTGTTTAAAAATTATACTTTTGAAATTGGTGAATGTTCAAACAAGTTTTAAAAGAAGAAAGCTAAATCTGACAACCAGAAATGGGTTGTTAAGAAAGTTGTTGAAAGCTCTAGCAATGATTCTGATAGGTCAAAATCAGTGGAGCTATCTTCTGGCGATGAATCTGACTCCACAAAGTCAGATGAGCCACAAGTTGTTTTAAAAAGTGAAGTTATTTTAAAAGATGAAAAATCAGTTCCGATTATGAATGATGAGGATTTTCCATCACTTCGGGCTGAAAATTATAAGAAGAAAATTGGTAAAGTTGAAATTTCTAACCAATTTTATAATGACAAGCAGGATTTTGATGCTGAGAAGGTCTTTAACCCCAAGGTAAAGCATATCTTTGGTAAGATGATTGATCGAAAAGTCAAAGGGGTTAAAGAATTTTATGAGAAAAAGAGAGGAGGTAAGAAACCGAGTGATGGTGACTCGGTAACACCCAAGGCTGGTCAGGCTTGGGTGGATATTTTCTTCGACTAATAACCTGACTTGCCGGAGCTCCCAGGTTTGTAAGCGTGGAGCATGAATCGGCATCTTTCTTGAGGAATCTACTACGGTAATGTCATCATACAAACGGTAAAAAGTTTTGTTTGTGTTTTACGTACAAGTGGTTAGGAGATTTGATTGTGCATACTTGCATATGGTAAATCAAGGACATTAATTTGTACTTGCATTTTCCTACTAGTGGTTGAAAGACAATATGATGAACCACATCCCCGAACCTATTATTGATATACCTACAAGTTGTAAAATCATCCAAACTTATTTTCCGGAAAAACCATTTTGATTAAAACAAACTTAAGTGTTTTGAAATCTAAAATGCGAAAATAGTTTGTTGATAGGGGGAGTTCTGATTGTTTATGCCATGTGAATGGCGAATTCATGTGATTTGATATCGGTTGTCATATTTCTGTACAGTTTGTTTTCAATTTTCTTTAATGTGTTTGCATTTTAGGGGGAGTATAAAATTTCAGAAAATCCAAAAACATTAGAAAATTTGAAAAAGTCAAAACATGATAAAAACAAAAATGAGTTTTGTTGTATAAAAGAGGAAATGATAGTACATGAGTGGACTGTCACAACATGCTATAGAAATATAAAGATAAAATGTGATAAACAATCTCACTGCGGATATGTTGGTAGGTTTTTACACACTTAGTAAATTGTGACGAGATATAAACTTAAATTTCAAACTTTCTTATTCTGTGGGTAACAGCTTCTTGGATATATAGGTAACCCCTGAAATCTTGTTTGAAAGATCCCTTATTCTGAGATACTAAGTCTTTATGCTCAGGGATATCTGGGGTATTATCCCGGGACTTCTGCTGTATGGAAATACTGACCTAGTCCCCGGATAATACTTTCCGCAAATGCTTGAAACATAGCACTGCCCTCAGCAAGTTGATTAAACAATAAAATTGATAGGCACTGCTGTTGTAACAAAAGATCCTCTAAAGGGGACACACAAAAAGTCGAAGCCGTCATCTCTCTGCGTATACGGAAGTATCGACCTGAGCTCTCACGACGCTCGCAATTTCACCCTTTTACAGATATCATCTGTGGTATACTCACCTGTAAGACTGAATATTGGAATCTGGATACGGGAGTATATTCAAGTGGTGGGACACACGAATAAGTTTAAGAAATTAAGACACTAATTGCGTATCTCGAAACAGTTGAAGTTTGTGTGAAAATTTAAGAGGACAAACATACTGACAATCTAGGTGAATTGTTTAAAACTTAACATGAAATCAAGCTTAACGGTGTTAGTGATAATGTCTCAAAAACTGATATGATCCTCTTGCATGAACTCACAAAAATATTGTCTGTAAATAGTTTCTTTACTGCATTTACTTTCTTTCAGAAAATCCAAAAATATTTTAGTGTGTTTTAGTATAAATTTTGAAAAATACAAAAAGATTTTCGACAACTGGTGTTGAAAAGCTGATTTTCAAAATTCCAAGTGCTAAACTTGATGAACTGGTTTGGGTGTGATAAATGTGAAAGTTTTAAAGTTAAAATCTGCATGTGGTTCATCAGAAACTAATTGATAGATCAGATTGTGATAGGATCTTCAAGTGGTGACTGAGTGCTTAAATGTTTATCATAAAACTTATGTTTATGGAAGAGTTTTTGCAGGATATGAGCTAGGAAAAGAACATGAATTTGTGAAAGCCAGACTACGATCTCAGCAGATTGAGAGGGAGAGTCTGAAGACAGAGTTGAGGAAACAGTTAAGAGCCAGTTCAGATCCTGAAAGTGATTCTACTGATGAAGATTAAAAATTAACACCTGAGGACAAGAGTTTGTTGAGGAGAAAGAGAATATAGAGATTGAGGATGCTTGTAATGTCAAACACTTCAAAGAGAAGCCCAGAGACTGATCAAGACTGAAGATGCAAAGTCATGACACTGTCAAAGACTCGACACGTGCGACTCGTCAACATCTGAGGGGGAGTCTGTTGGTGCATGCATATGTCGACTTCGTCTTATATCGAGTCTAGAGTAGGATAAGCTAGAACAGGGCACGTGAATCAAGAAATTATGTAAAAGCTGATTTCGCTCCAAATGATATTTTGTCATTAGGAGCGAAACCCCTTGATAAACTTGATTCCGCTTGTAATGTTTAGAAGCTGATTTCGCCCGAAATGTAAAGGTTTGATTTCGCTCCTGGTGTCATTGTATGTTGGAGCGAAATCAGAACTCATATAAATAGATGTTCTGGAGCGAAATCAGATAGAGTTTTAGGTGATTGTCATTCCGGTTGCCACGAAGTGCTGCCAAAGTGTTGTCAGGATTGTAAACGTCGTTCAAGCAATAGAATCAACAGTTTAAAGTGAATTCTCGGTGAATTGAACCTGATTTGTTTGTTTCCGCCGCTCAAATTAGGAAAAGTTCTTATGATAGACTCAATTGGGTCCGAATACGATCCTACAGATGGCCACCATGCAACGTTGGAATGTTGCGGGGGCATTACATAGACCAGATGGCATACGTCGATAAGCAAAAGTTCCATAGGGATATGTGAAAGTTGTCTTTTCTTGGTCTTCGGGCGCTATCGGGATTTGAAAGTAACCTGAAAAACCGTCCAAGAAACAATAAAATTTATGACCGGATAATCTTTCTAACATTTGATCAATGAAGGGCAAAGGAAAGTGATCTTTCCTTGTTGCTTCATTTAATCGTCTATAGTCTATACATACTCTCCATCCTGTGACCGTTCTCGTTGGTATTAATTCATTCTTTTCATTAGTTATTACCGTCATACCTCCTTTCTTCGGAACTACTTTGACGGGACTTACCCAGGGACTATCTGAGATAGGGTAGATAAGTCCAGCGCCAAGTAATTTGATGACTTCGTTTTTAACCACTTCTTGCACATTTGGATTTACTCTACGTTGTGGCTGTATTACCGATTTGTAGTCATCGTTCATTAAAATTTTGTGCGTGCACATGGAAGGACTTATTCCTTTAATATCTACAAGCTTCCAAGCGATCGCATTTTTATGTTTTTTCAAAAGTTTTATTAATTTTTCTTTTTCTAAACTACTTAATTTAGACGAAATAATTACAGGTGATTTACCATCTTTGTCTAGAAAAGCATATTCCAAACCTTTCGGAAGTTCTTTGAGCTCAAGAGGTGGGTCTTTAGGAGACTCCTTATTTGGTTGCTCATTTTGATCAAGAACTTTAAAAGTTTGTTCTATGGCAACCTCTTCTTCAACAAAGTGGTCAATCTTTTCACTTGTATCGGGTGGCTCATCTTCATCTTCAATTAGGCGGTCATTGTTGCCAAAAGGATATTTCATTAAGCGCTCAAGATCTATGCTCCTTTTGAATGCCCCTAGTTGAAGTGGTAGATTATTGAACTTCCAGTTTTTCAAAGATTCGTGAGTTTTTACAAAGGTCGTCCCAACACTAGAGGAGCGTCATCGAGGATGACAAAGTCGGTTGGGATTACCATTTGATGTGTTTGAACCAAGACATCCTCAACTACACCGATTGATTTTATTATTTTCCGATTGGATAGAAAAATGGGTATTTGAAGTTGAGAGAAATCACTAATACTTAATTTTTCAAAAATGTAGTTAGGCATTATGTTAACACAAAGATCTTTATCAAGGGTGATGTTACTAATAAATGAATTTTGAAAGAAACCTGGAACCGCTGTAATGTTAATTTCAAAAGGGTCTTCTTTTATTAGCAAAGTTTGATCATTAATTAACTTAACACTTACCATTTCTTCAGTTTTAGTGTTAGTGTTTAACTCTTTTAAAAACTTAGCATGAGTTGGTACTAAACAATAATTTTCAAAAGAAGGTGACAAGAGATTAATTTCTTCAAAATTAGACTCTTCTTGAATTTTAACGCTATCGTCCTCACCCCTTTCATTGTTTAACTCATGTGTCAGTTTTTCACTTATTTGTTCTTCCATTTTTGACTCTTCAACTACCGTTTCTTTATTTAATTCTTGTCTTGCGCGAGACTCCTCTTCCCTTGCGCGAGATTCTTTTATGTATCGCTCGATAGTTTTAAGTTTTTCTAATATCCTATTGGTCACTTCGGTGATAGAAAAAGGATCGGGATCCTCAAAGCTTGAATCCGGTTGTTCGATCCTTGGTTCCTCATAGTGCTCATATGAAGTAGATGGTTCACACCATTGTTCTTCATTGTAAGTATATGATGGATAAGGGTCGAAATTTTGTTCTTCATAGTACTCATATGAGGTGGGTTGTTTACGCCATGGTTCCTCATAATAAGTATATGAAGGTGGTGGCTCATATCTTGATTCCTCAAAGTATGAGTATGAAGGCTCATACCTTGGTTCATCAAAATATGAGTATGAGGGAGAAGGTTCATCCTTTGGTCTTCATAGGATGTGTATGAAGTCGATGGCTCGTACCTGGGCTCCTCATAATAGTTGTATGAAGTGGATGGTTGAGATGAGTTGTAATATTGAACCGAGTGCAGGTTACCACAATTAGTGCAATAGTCTCTTCTATAATCATCCTCCTCATAGGTGTAGTTGTAGCCTCCTGAGTATTGATCCATAAGGATCACTCAACAGACAACAACAGAGTCTCGGGACCAAAAAATAAAAAAAAATAAAGACGGAAACAGAGGCTGGACACGGCCCCGTGTTCAGCGGACACGGCCCCGTGTTCAATGGACACGGCCCCGTGTTCAATGGACACGACCCGTGTTTAGGATCTGTATCTGGGCGTTTGAATTAAAGTTACTGGTTTCGTTGAGCACGGGGGCGTGTTCAGTGAGCACGACCCCGTGTTCAGACTCTGTATCTGGGTGTTTTATAAAAAAATATGCAGCACGGCCCCGTGTCGTGGACACGGCTCGTGTTCAACCTACTGTAAATGCAAACTAAACTAAAATGCAGAAAAATGTGCGCACGTTTTGAAAAAGTTTTGAAAAACTGATTAGGCCATCGATTTTAAGCTTTCTTAAAATCCTTGTGTCCCCGGCAACGGCGCCAAAAACTTGATGCGTGTTAGGTGTAATATATTTTAGGTGTATATTTTAAGCCCTTTTTACACTTTTTTGCCAAGTTTTAAAATTATAAACACGATATTCACTAACACTAAACACACATATGGGCAAGTGCACCCATCGTGGACGTAGTATAGTGTTGGTAAGATACCGAGGTCGTCCAAGGACACAAGAGCTTTTAGTACCGGTTTATCCTGAACGTCTAATCAAATCAAAATGTTAGAAAAAGGTTTTTAAACTAGAAATATAAAACTAACTAAAATGCTGAAAATAAAATAAAATTATAAACAGATAGACAAGATGAATCACTTGGATCCGACTCGTGTGTAGTGTAACCTTTGATTATTTTCGCACTTTTGCACTTGTTTAAGAGATTATCTTAGTTATTGTAGTAGGCCCCTCTTTTGAAGGCGACGTTACTCTCAACCCAGTAGTTTGAGTCAGCAAGGATACAATCCTAAAGGGTCGGATTATTGAAAGATAATTAATTAAGTTATTAATGCATAATGTGGTAGGCCTCTCTTTTGAAGGCGACATTACCCTCGGCTAAGTAGTCTGAGTCAGCAAGGATACAGTCCTAAGTAGCCGGGTTAAAGTTTTAATAGTAGTTTAACTTATGAGGGGATCAAAGAGTTTGGACCCCCGCCATCCAATACCATTGGGTATTGAAGGAGGTCCTACTAAATTTGACCCAGGTCCTTTGCAGGATCTATACACTGAACAATGGCAAGACTCTTACCAAACCGTTCCCTTAACCCCCGACCAGTTAGCCAACATACCTCCATATAGACCGTGCAGATATGAATGGTGAAAATCTTTTATTTTATATAGACAGTAAAATAATGCCAAGACACCACGGATAAACGATAAGGAAGAATCACCTTTAACATAAGAAACTAGTAATTAAAGTCATTAATACAAAATCAATTAAAAAGTGCAAAAGATTAAAAATAAAAAGTATTACACTAAACATTTGTCTTCACCAAGAGATGTAAGAGAGTTAGGCAAACATGGCCTTTGATTGTCAAGAACTCTTACGATCAATCTTGGATCCCGAGACGACTCACACACTCTATGATGGACAATGGATGTGGTGGTGGATGATGGTGTTGTGATGGTGGTGGGTGGTGGGTGAAGTGTGAGAGAGGTGGTGTGCCAAAGGATGAGTTGCAAGAGCTCCAAGCACTCCTATTTATAGGCTAAATAGAAGCTCGGGCACGGCCCCGTGTCCGCTGGGCACAGCCCCGTGTCCATCCTCCTCACTTTCTTCATTAAATGTTGTTTGTCTGCATTAGTTGACCACGCCCCCGTGTCCGCTGAGAACGACCCTGTGTGCAGAAGCATATCTGTGCTATCAAGATTTGCCTGGATTCCGTGAATCTTATAGTTGACCGTGGCCCCGTGTCCGCTGAGCACGGCCCCGTGGTGGGCGATGGAACCTTCTACCACTTTGTCTTTTTTGTCTTCTTGTTTTGCTTGAGAAGATGTTGTCGGGAGGTCGGGCATGCCACGTTTGTTCCTTTTCTTGTATTTATGTTAGATTTAGCTGTCTTTTTGCTTCTTTTGTTTACTTGAGCCCATTTAATCCTGAAAATATAAAAGGAAGACAAAAGCACACTTTTTTCCAACATTAGTACTAAAAAAGGGTTAGTTTTATGCAACAATTGATGTAATTTATATGTTGCATTTTGTGCACATCAGCCATGACGATACATTCCCGGTCCTTACCAACTTAAACCCAAGTAAGTAAATGATGGAGACATTAGGACTAACCCCTTTTTCTTTTCAACACCATTATTTTTCATTTTTTTTACCACCTACCCAAAATCCCCCTAGTTAACCCCTTTGAGCCTAAACCTTTTCGTTTCTAAACCCACAAAACAAACACCCCTTCACCCACCAAAACCTTTTCATTTTTAAACCCTTTATTTTAGTAAAAAGCTCGGTCTTCATGTGACATTCCTTATCAAAAAAAAAAAATGAAGTATAGCAATAAATAAACAAGTTCCTCAAAAGAAACTTTGTTTAAAAATACTTCGTTTGAATAAAAGGTCACAAAAATAAAAAGTTTTACGACGACCGACGCTTTTTACGCCTTTAGCCCTTTCTACTAACCACTAGCCCAAAACCACCTACCTTTAACCCAAGCCTAACCCTTCCCCAAGTCCTCTTGATATTTACAAAGGTGTATAGTTAAAAAGGAGGAGGATTGATTGCTTGGCAAGCATATGGTAGAAGTAAGTACCATGCTGGTTTCGAGTGTTTCACAAAAATACACCTTCGACCGAGTGTTGAGTGATCTCCCGTGAGGTATGTGAACTTGTATATAAATGAAATTTTAAAGAGGCATGTTATGCCCAAATAAGTAATTTCTCTTATTAAACGTTCAAAATAATTCATAACGAATAGGATTGTAAATAACATAAAAATAAAGCCTAATAAAGATCTTGGATTCCCGACAATCAAGACAAGCCCAAAACTTATTTTCTACCCATTCCATTTAGGAGTGTAAGCCACATTATAAAGAGTTTTGCTTGAGCACAAGCAAAGATTCAAGTGTGGGGGTATTTGATATGTGTAAAATGCAACATATAAATTACATCAAATGAGGCATAAAACTAACCCTTTTTAAGTACTAATGTTGGAAAAAGTGTGCTTTTGTCTTCCTTTTGTATTTACAGGATTAAATGAGCGTAAATGAACAAAAGGAGCAAAAATGCAGCCATATCTAACATAAATACAAGAAAAGGAATAAACGTGGCATGCTCGACCCCTCGACAGTATCTTCCCAAGCAAAAACAAGAGATCAGTAGGCTGAACACAGCCTCGTGCCCAGCGGGCATGGGGGTCTGCTCAGGTGTCTGTAGAAAAGACAAAGCTATAGAAGCTTCTATTTCCCAACACGGGGGCATGCCCAGCTCAACATGGCCGTGGTCAACGCTAAGATTCGGAGAATCCAAGCAAATCTTGATAGTACAGATACGCTTCTGCACATGGGGTCATGCCCAGCGGAAACGGGGGCATGTTGAGCTAATGCAGACAAATTGCAATTAATGAAGAAAGAGAAAGTGGATGGACACGGAGTCGTGCTTAATGAACACGGGGTCGTGTCTAGGCTTCTGCGCAGGCTATAAATAGGGGTGCTTGGTTCACTTCAAAGGCATCCCTTGGCAAACCACCTCTCTCACACTTCACCCACACTCCACCACCATCATAACCCACATCCACCACCATCATCCATCACAGAGTGTGTGTAGTAGTCTCGGGATCCAAGATTGATAGTAAGAGTTCTTCACAATCAAAGGCCATGTTTGCCTAAGTCTCTTACGTCACTTGGTGAAGACAAGCATTTAGTGTAATACTTTTGTTTTTTTTATCTTTTCGCACTTTTTATTTGGTTTTGTATTAATGACTTTAATAACTAGTTTCTTATGTTGAAGGTGAAACTTCCTTATCATTTGTCCGTGGTGTCTTGGCGTTATTTTACTGTCTATATAAAATAAAAGATTTACACCATTCATATCTCTACGGTCTATATAGAGATATGTTGGCTACCTGTTCGGGGGTTAAGGGAATGGTTTGGTAAGGTTCTTGCCTTGTTCAGTGTATAGATCCTGCAAGGACCTGGGTTAAGCATACTAGGACCTCCTTCAATACCCACTGGTATTGGATGGCGGGGGTGCGAATAACTTGATCCCCTCATATGTAAACTACTATTAATACATTAACCCGGTTACTTGGGATTGTATCCCTGCTGCCTCAAACCACTTATCCGAGGGTAACGTTGCCTTCAAAAGAGGGGCCTACCACATTACGCATTAATAACTTAATTAATTATATTTCAATATTCCGACCCTTTAGGCTTGTATCCTTGCTGACTCAAACTATTGGATCGAGGGTAACATTGCCTTCAAAAGAGGGGCCTACTACTATAACTAACATAATCTCTTAAAAAGTGCAAAAGTGCGGAAATCATCAAAGGTTACACTAAAGGCGAGTCGGATCCAAGTGATTCATCTTGTCTATCTGTTTTTATTTTACTTTGTTTTTTCAGCATTTTTAGTTTTTATTTTCATGTTTAAAACTTTTCCTAAACTTTGGATTTGATTAGACGTTGAATATAAACCGGTACTAAAAGCTCTTGTTTCTTTGGATGACTCGGTATCTTACCAACGCTATACTACGCTCACAATGGGTGCACTTGCCCATATGTGTGTTTAGTGTTAGTAAAATATCGTGTTTTATATATTTAAAACTTGACTAAAGTGTTAAAAAGGGCTTAAAATATACATAAAAATATATTCACACCGACACACATCACTCTTGTGTCCTTGGACGACCTCGGTATCTTGCCATCACTATACTACGTCCGCGAAGGGTATACTTACCCTCACGTGTGTGTAGAGTGATAGTGGAATATCGTGTTTTATAAATTTAAAACTTGAAATCGGCGAGTAAAAAAAGCTACAAATATAACTAAAAAATATATACACCCGCACGCACGTCAGCAGATGAGTTGTTTGATAAGACATGGGAGAGTTTCAAAGAGATGTTAAACAAATGTGCTATCACAGGATGGCGGATTGGGCGTTGATCAAGAAATTATATAATGGTGTGACCCTTGCGACCAGGACTATCGTCAACACTACAGCTGGTAGGAATTTGTTATCAACTAAGAATCTTGAAGCGTATTTTTAACTTTTTGAGGATATAGCTATAAGTAGCTATCAAATGCCGAGCACTCGCGACACTGCTCCGCATTCATTTTTTCTACACAGAGTAGTCCATCTAGTTAATTTCAACACTCTTTAGCACTTTACGTTTAGGCCCTCATGTAGATTATGAAGGAGATGTCGAAGAACAATGAGCAGAAGTGTTAGGTTTGTCGAGGAGGCCATGACACGATCGCATGTCAAGTGCTAGTTGTTAATCATGACGAGCAGGTTGATTATGTGAAGAATGATAACAGGAATTCGTCTGGTAATAAGTACAATTCAAGAGTGAATAATCATCTTGGTTTTAGTTGGAGGAATTGTAACCCTTCGGGGTTTCCACAATAACTATAGCGCAAGATTTTGTTTCAGCGCCCGAAGGTACGTCTGAGTAGAGGAGTTAAGAAGCATACTCTTGAGGAGGTGATATTTCTGCAGTCACAAATAATGCAGCAGTTTATGGCTCGTGATGAGAAGAGATACCAGGAGACTTAGACGACATTTAGGGAGCATGAGGCTTTCATGAAGAATCAATGTACCGCGCTTCAGAATTTCGAGAGGAATGTTGGCTAGTCAGCAAACCGATTTAATGAGAGGCAAGCTGTAGGTCTTCCCGGAAACACAAAAATTAACCCCAAGGATCAGGTGATGGTAGTGACAACCAAGAGTGACAAAGGCGTGATTATAGTCGAGCCGGTCGATGAGGAGATATAGATAGTGGTCCACGGTAAAGTGCACCCTACTAGGTGGATGTTTTTGTAGTTGGTAAATAAATCCACTAAATACCCTCGGGGTATCATTGAGAATTTGCTTATGAAGGTGGATAAGTTCGTTTACCCCGTCAATTTTGCGGTGCTTGATATGCATGAGGATGACTGGGTATCAATTATTCTCGATTGTCCTTTCCTTGCCACTTAGAGAGACCTTGTGGATATGGGAGATGAAAACTGAAGCCACATGTAGGAGAGGAAGAAGTGGTGCTCGTTTGAGCCATGGTGAGAATGAGGACCCGTTTGAGGTTGTGGATGCTACTGGTCCGTTTAGAAAAGGTGTTGGATGTTCGTAAGAAGCCGGTGTTGAGTATTTATGACTAATGGATTGGTTTGGGATCGAACAAAAGAACAAGGATGATCATGCATTTAAAGTTCATGACCATGGTTTACAGCATGTCATAAGGGGTCCAGTTGGAGATTGCGAGGTCAAGGCAATCTCCTTCAACCCTCCAAAGATTTGTTTGTTGAGGTTTGTATTCAGGTGGTAGCCCAAGTTGTTTTTATGTTTGTTCTTCGTTTTTGGTTTGTATTTTCTTTTATTTCTTTTGGCATATTTGATATGCTTGTATTTGTTGCGATTCGTGAGCATTTGACTTGACGTGCAGTTATTATTTGAGTATGCTCGATAATGCCAGCATTCTAGGATACGCATCATGCGGGATGATTGCTCACCTCTTAGGGAAGTATTCGTTTTCTTTTCTCTTTCTTTTTTGTTTATTGGTCTTTATTTTTGTTTAGCACTTTAGACACACTTTGGGGATAATGTGCGTTTTAAGTGTTGGGATGAGGTATATATCTTGCTCTTAACCTTTGCCTACCCGCTACTACCTCTTCATTATTGTCGGTCCAAACAATTAGGCGAATTTGATCCTTATATAATGTGTTGAGGGTCTACTTACATGTGATTTATCTATGCCGAGTATTAAGAGATCTTTGTTTGTATCAAACCATAACATGAAAAACAAATCCTAGAAAACTCACAATCTTTCACCTGAGGATGATTTGGGGAAATATGTGACAACTCGAGTTTTCAAGATTTCCGTCCCACACTAATTGTACGTTAACTGTTCAGTTGTTTGTTTGCCTTGTAATCATACGTGTTTAATATATGTTGAGATGTTATGAGACTATTGTGTTATGTGTTTAGTGTTATAAACTTGTGTTTGGTTTAACTTGATGACACTTAAGGTTTCATTCTAGTAACCTCGACGAAACAACTTATGTTTCGCCGCCAACCAACTCGACAAAACAAGTACGTTTCGTCATAAACACCACGATGAAACAAGGCATTTCGCTGGCCCAATGTTTCGCCGAAGCCCATTAGGGGCCCAGTACGTTTACACGAGTATTTGTTGCGTGAAACTGTTACACTCGACATTGATCAGGCAATTGAAAACCCTAGAACTCTCTCCCCTTCTGTGCGACGGCAATCATCATTCATCCCCCCTCTCATAGTTATTTCTAATCTCATCTTGCAACCGGTAAGTACGCTATTAGATTACCCAACTTAATTGCTTGGCTTGTTATCGATGATGGTTATGTGTTGTCTGTGATTTATGTTGAATGTGGGGTTTGGTTTGGGAATCCGAAATCATATGTTGTGATGAATAGGGCTTTAACATCATAACGACTAAACCGATAAATTGAATCATGTATGTTGCAAATTCGATTTCGTGTGCTATCTCATGATCACCGCAAAAGTGTGTATACGATTGTTAGATATATGATAGGGGTTTTAATTGATGGAATTCTGATGATTGGGATCTTGTGATAATAAGGGTTCTGTTAGTTATTGATTAATCAGTTTGATGAAAGCAAGTATGTCACGTCATCTATTACGTATGTTCTTGGCTCGAGTTAATTAGAAACTGTCGAACCGCTAATGATGACAATCGACTGATTAGGATTTCTGTGTGTAACTGATAACACGACGTAACTGAATTGCATCCTGGACGAAACGCAAATCACGACGAAACTGGCACGATGAAACAAATGTGTTTCGCCGAGGGTAATCACGATGAAACAAGGGATGTTTCGTAGAAGGGGATCCACGACGAAACAACTGTGTTCCGTCGAGTTATTAAACTGCACAGTAAACTCAGTTAAGTCTGTTAACGATTAACTAGGTTAGTCATGTACTGTTAAATGTAAAGTATGGTTGCATGAGCCTGTATAACTGTTAGATGCTATGTGTTAGTTGTTACTTGCATGTACGTGGTGATCTTGACTGTTAGTCGAACTTTGTGAATGTTAACTGATTGTGTATATGTGCATACCATAGGCCTTGACTGATTAATTGGAACCAAGTAATTAATCCAACCGAGCAAACCAAGGTGAGTTCACACTCTTCCCAAGGCATGGGATTCCCGGTGGGTTGGGAATGGGATTGAATGACTACCCGTACTTTCATCACTACTAAACTACTTACCACCGTCCTCGGATTGGGAAGGACGTCAGTGCTAAAACCTACTTAAAACCTACGTACCATTGTCTTCGGTTTGGGAAGGACACCAGTGTTAAAACCTACGTAAAACCTACGTACCACTGTCCTCGGATGGGGAAGGACACCAGCGCTAAACCTACGTACTCACTACGTACCACTGTCCTCGGATAGGGAAGGGCACTTACGTAAAACCTATGTGAACTCATACTTACCATTGTCCTCGGATTGGGAAGGACACCTATAGATACAACTAGTCTAGTAACATACAACATGGGAAGCCCCCACTTATTATCGTAAAGGTTTGGGAAACAAGGATACTGGGTAATGCATGGTTATGAAACGAACTTGCGATTTCTGAGACGAACTCATTAACTGAACAATCAACTGTGAACTCGCTCAACTTTGTTGTTGACTCGTTGTTACATGCCTTGCAGGTCGATAGGTACTCATGGAGCTTGCACAGGGAGGCGCGGTCGTTGTGGGACATGGACAGTGGATGCCATGTTAAAAACATTATGACACTTCGAACTTAATACTTATGTTGGGTTTTCACATTTATGCTTCCTCTAAACACTAAACTATGTTTTGTTTTGAACGCCTTTGGTATTGATGGGTTGAACTTTATTTATTACTTACAATGTTCAATATGATTGGTGGCTTGATCCTGGTCAGTCACGCCTCCAAGCGGTGATACTCCGCGTGTGGATTTTGGGGGTGTGACAGATTGGTATCAGAGCCATTGGTTATAGTGAACTTGGTTTTAAAAAGGGGAAAACTTTTGGGTAAAACCAGACTATAACCAGAACAGTGCTCAACGATCCACAACGACGCTTCGCTCCGCGTGCAAGGCACAACTCTATAGGTGATATGGTTTATGTTTTTATGGCCTACTTGCTAGTTACATAGAACTTTGCTCGTGGTATGCTTAGATAAACGTAACAAATATTGTTTGAAAACACTTGTGTGCTTACTCTCTTCTGTCATCGCATTTTCGCGAACCTTTCTCACCCATGTTTCCTTTAATATGAAGATCATGAGTGGACGCGTTAACCTAACTCAAGCCCAGTTGACGGCTCTGATTAACCAAGAAGTTGTTGCGGCACTTGCAGCCGCTCAAGCAGGAGGTCGGAATGCTCAGCCGCCTGTGTGCACATTCAAAACCTTCATGGACTGTTGTCCTAGTACATTCAGTGGCACTGAAGGGGCCGTTGGACTCCTCCACTGGTTTGAGAAGCTTGAATCAGTCTTTGAGATGTGTGAATTCCCTGAAGCTCGTAGGGTGAAGTATGCCACTGGTACTCTCGAAGGCACTGCGCTGACTTGGTGGAACGCGCAAGTTCAAATGTTAGGGCTGGCAGCTGCTAATGCCACCCCATGGAACGACTTCAAGGAACTAATCAAGCGGGAATACTGCACTCGTGATGACATCCACAAGCTGGAAGTGGAGTTCTTTAACCTAAAGATGACGGGGTCAAAGATAGAGGCGTATATGAAACGATCCAATGAACTGGCAGTGTTATGTCCAACTATGGTGGATCCTCCCATCAAGTGTATCGAGCTGTACCTCAAAGGTTTAGTATCAGAGATTCAAAGCCATGTGACCTCTGCTAACCTTGCTACCATCCAGGATGTTACTCGTCTTGCTCATCGTCTCACAGACCAGGCAGTGGAACAGAACAAGCTGCCTAAGCGTATCGGTGCTACTACCACTACTACTACCTCTGCTATTCCCAGTGACAACAAGTGAAAATGGGATGGAGACTCCAGCAAGGGTTCGACTATAGTTCAGTCCCAGGCACAACAGCGAAAGACTGATGACTACCAGAGTCCTGGTCAGCAATCTTCTGGTAGTCAAGGGCAGGGTGGATATCGAGGAAACCACCCAAAGTGCAACAAATGCAACAGACACCATAGTGGTCAGTGCAACAAGGGACGTTGTCAGAGGTGTCTCAAGATGGGTCATGAAGCCAAGGATTGCAGGACCTCACAACCTGCAAATCAGAATCGTAAGCAGCAACAGCAAGCACCGCAGAATCGGCAACAACAACAGGGCAATAGGGGATGCTTTCAGTGTGGCGCTGCAGGTCACTTCAAGAGACACTGCCCACTGTTAAATCAGAATCAGAACCAGAACCACAATCAGGGAAACGGAAACAATAATGGGGGTAACAACGGGGGAAACAATGGAAACAATGGCGCACGGGGCCGTGCGTTCGTGCTGGGTCAGGGTGACGCAAGGAATGATCCTAACGTAGTGATGGGTAAGTTCCTTCTCGACGACTTTTATGTTACTGTTTTATTGGATTCTGGTGCCGATACCAGTTATGTGTCTCTAAAAGTTAGTCAAATGCTCAAGCGCACACCAACACTTTTGAACACCAAGCATGTCGTAGAGTTAGAAAATGGTAAAAGTCTAGAGGCCACACACATAGTTCAGGGTTGTAGTCTTGTCCTCGCTGGTCAGACCTTCTCTATCGATCTCATTCCTATAGTTCTGGGTAGTTTCGACATCGTCATTGGTATGGATTGGTTATCCCAACAGCAAGCAGACATCCTATGCAAAGAGAAGACTGTTCGTATTCCCTGTTCTGGCATAGAACCTCTCGAAATTCAAGGCGACAAGAGTGGCGCTGTAGTGGGCATCATCTCCTTCCTTAAGGCCCAAAAGTGTTTGCGAAAGGGCCACACCGCTATTTTAGCACTTGTTACTGACGCATCAATGAAAGAGAAGAGAATATAGGATATTCCAGAAGTACGTGATTTTCCTCAAGTGTTCCCTGAAGATTTACCTGGGCTACCGCCTCACCGTCAGGTTGAATTTCAAATCGAGCTAGCTCCTGGAGTAGCACCAATAGCTCGTGCACCGTATCGCTTAGCTCCATCAGAACTTAAAGAATTGTCCACGCAACTACAAGAGCTCTTGGATAAAGGTTTTATTCGTCCTAGCTCTTCGCCCTGGGGAGCTCCAGTGTTATTTGTGAAAAAGAAGGACGGTACCTTCAGAATGTGTATCGATTATCGTGAACTCAACAAGGTGATCGTGAAGAATCGCTATCCTCTTCCACGCATCGATGACTTGTTCGATCAGCTGCAAGGGTCGAGCTACTACTCGAAGATTGACCTAAGGTCAGGCTACCATCAACTAAGGGTTCGAGACGAGGATGTCTCTAAGATAGCGTTCAGAACTCGTTTTGGGCATTACGAGTTCCTGGTGATGCCTTTTGGATTGACAAACGCGCCTGCAGTCTTCATGGATCTTATGAACATGGTGTGCAAGCCCTATCTGGATAAATTTGTTATTGTATTCATCGATGACATCCTGATCTACTCTAAGAGTCAGGAGGAGCACGAGCAACATTTACGACTTATCTTGGAACTTCTTCGAATAGAGCAACTTTACGCTAAGTTTTCCAAATGCGACTTCTGGCTTCGGGAAGTCCATTTCTTAGGCCACGTGGTAAACGGGAATGGGATTCACGTTGATCCATCAAAAGTCTACTCGATCAAGAACTGGCCTGCACCGCGTACACCAACAGAAATTCGTCAATTCTTGGGTTTGGCGGGCTACTACAGAAGGTTCATCAAAGACTTCTCGAAGATTGCGCAGCCGCTTACCTTACTGACTCAGAAGGGGGTCACCTATCGTTGGGGTGATGCTCAAGAATCAGCGTTCCAACATTTCAAGAGTAGACTTTGTAGCGCACCTATTCTCTCATTGCCTGAGGGCACCGACGATTTTGTAGTTTATTGCGACGCATCCATTCAAGGTCTTGGATGTGTGTTGATGCAACGTGACAAGGTTATTGCATATGCATCACGTCAACTTAAAGTTCACGAAAGGAACTACACCACACACGACTTGGAGCTGGGAGCTGTTATTTTCGCACTTAAGATATGGAGACATTACCTGTACGGTACCAAGTGCACCATCTACACCGATCACAGGAGTCTCGAGCATATCTTCAAGCAAAAGGAGTTGAACATGCGACAACGTCGATGGGTCGAGCTATTGAATGATTACGAATGTGCAATAAAGTACCATCCGGGCAAGGCCAATGTGGTGGCTGACGCCCTCAGCCGAAAAGATACTACACCTAAGTGCGTGCGAGCATTACAACTCACCATTCAGTCTAGTCTTCCTTCCCAGATACGAGATGCTCAGGTAGAAGCATTGAAACCAGAAAACGTCAGGGCTGAAGCCCTACGCGGCTCAAGGCAGCGGATAGAACAAAAGGAAGACGACGCCTACTACGTAACAGGACGCATCTGGGTCCCACTCTATGGCAATTTACGAGAACTTGTAATGGATGAATCACATAAGTCTCGTTACTCGGTAAATCCTGGTTCGGATAAGATGTACCACGATCTCAGAACTACGTATTGGTGGCCTAGCATGAAAGCTCTCATAGCAACTTACGTTAGCAAATGTTTGACTTGTGCGAGAGTCTAAGACTGAATATCAGAAACCATCGGGCCTACTCCAACAACCAGAAATACCACAATGGAAATGGGAGCAAATTTCAATGGATTTCGTTACTGGCCTTCCTAGATCTCAACGTGGGAATGATACTATTTGGGTGATCATGGATCGACTCACAAAGTCTGCACACTTTTTGGCTATCAAGGAAACGGATAAGTTCTCCACCTTAGCAGATGTTTACCTTAAGGAAGTTGTCTCGAGGCACGGGGTGCCAACCTCTATTATTTCCGATCGTGATGCATGTTTCACTTCAGAACTGTGGCAAGCGATGCACAAATCTTTTGGCTCTCGATTAGACATGAGCACAGCTTATCACCCGCAAACGGATGGGCAGTCTGAATGCACCATCCAAACTCTAGAAGACATGCTTCGTGCATGTGTAATCGATTTCGGTAACGGCTGGGAAAAACACCTCCCTTTGGTGGAGTTTTCGTATAACAACAGTTACCACACCAGCATCCAAGCCGCTCCGTTTGAGGCACTGTATGGACGTAAGTGCCGATCACCTCTTTGTTGGGCAGAAGTTGGCGACAGCCAACTCACTGGCCTAGAACTCGTAGTCGATGCTACAGAAAGGATTGCTCAGATACGACAACGAATGACGGCAGCTCGTGACCGTCAGAAAAGCTACGCTAATAAGCGCAGGAAACCACTCGAGTTCCAGGTTGGGGATCGAGTACTACTCAAAGTCTTACCTTGGAAAGGTGTAGTTAGTTTTGGCAAACTAGGCAAGCTCAATCCGCGATATGTCGGACCGTTCGAAATCATTGAGAAAATAGGCAAAGTGGCCTACAAACTGAACCTACCAGCAGAACTCGGTGGAGTTCACAACGTTTTTCACGTGTCAAATCTGAAGAAGTGTCTGTTAGATGAGACCCTCATAGTTCCTTTGAAGGATCTCACTATCGACGAGAAGTTGCGATTCGTCGAGGAACCAGTCGAAATCACGGACCGAGATGTTAAGGTCCTCAAGCACACCAGAATACCTCTTGTTCGAGTTCGTTGGAACTCCCGTCGTGGCCCAAAGTTCACCTGGGAACGAGAAGACCAAATGAAACTCAAGTATCCTCAGTTGTTCAAGAACAATGCAACCACTACTGAGGCTGAAGCTACTACAGAATTTCGGGACGAAATTCCAAATCAACGGGGGGATGATGTGACACCCCAGGAAAACCAGAAAAACCAGAAAAACCACACAACTTAACTAGCTTCCTCAGTAACCGCATACTAAATTGGGGATAATGTGACAACTCGAGTTTTCAAGATTTCCGTCTTCACACTAATTGTACGTTAACTGTTCAGTTGTTTATTTGCCTTGTAATCATACGTGTTTAATATATGTTGAGATGTTATGAGACTATTGTGTTATGTCTTTAGTGTTATAAACTTGTGTTTGGTTTAACTTGATGACACTTAAGGTTTTATACTAGTAACCTCGACGAAACAACTTATGTTTCGCCGCCAACCAACTCGACAAAACAAGTACGTTTCGTCATAAACACCATGACGAAACAAGGCGTTTTGCCAGCCCAATGTTTCGCCGAAGCCCATTAGGGGCCCAGTACCTTTACACGGGTATTTGTTGCGTGAAACTGTTAAACTCGACATTGATCAGGCCAACTGAAAACCCTAGAACTCTCTCCACTTCTGTGCAACGGCAATCGTCATTCATCTCCCCTCTCATAGCTATTTCCAATCTCATCTTGCAACAGGTAAGTACGCTATTAGATTGCCCGACTTGATTGCTTGGCTTGTTATCGATGATGGTTATGCGTTGTCTATGATTTATGTTGAATGTGGGGTTTGGTTTGGGAATCCGAAATCATATGTTGTGATGAATAGGGCTTTAACATCTTAACGACTAAACCGATAAATTGAATCATGTATGTTGCAAATTCGATGTCCTGTGCTATCTCATGATCACCGCAAAAGTGTGTATACGATTGTTAGATATATGATAGGGGTTTTGATTGATGGAATTCTGATGATTGGGATCTTGTGATAACAAGGTTTCTGTTAGTTATTCATTAATCAGTTTGATGAAAGCAAGTATGTCACGTCATCTATTACGTATGTTCTTGGCTTGATTTAATTAGAAACTGTCGAACTGCTAATGATGACAATCGAGTGATTAGGATTTCTGTGTGTAACTGATAACAAGACGTAACTGAATTGCATCCTGGACGAAACGCAAATCACAACAAAACTGGCACGATGAAACAAATGTGTTTCGCCAAGGGTAATCACGATGAAACAAGGGATGTTTCGTCGAAGGGGATTCACGATGAAACAAGTGTGTTTCGTCGAGTTATTAAACTGCACAGTAAACTCAGTTAAGTCTGTTAAGGATTAACTAGGTTAGTCATGTACTGTAAAATGTAAAGTATGGTTGCATGAGCCTGTATAACTGTTAGATGCTATGTGTTAGTTGTTACTTGCATGTACGTGGTGATCTTGACTGTTAGTCGAACTTTGTGAATGTTAACTGATTGTGTATACGTGCATACCATAGGCCTTGACTGATTAATTGGAACCAAGTAATTAATCCAACCGAGCAAACCAAGGTGAGTTCACACTCTTTCCAAGGCATGGGATTCCCGGTGGGTTGGGAATGGGATTGAATGACTACCCGTACTTTCATCACTACTAGACTACTTACCACCGTCCTCGGATTGGGAAGGATGCCAGTGCTAAAACCTACGTAAAACCTACATACCATTGCCTCGGTTTGGGAAGGACACCAGTGTTAAAACCTACGTACCACTGTCCTCGGATGGGGAAGGACACCAGCGCTAAACCTACGTACTCGCTACGTACCACTGTCCTCGGATAGGGAAGGGCATTTACGTAAAACCTACATAAACTCATACTTACCACTGTCCTCGAATTGGGAAGGACACCTATAGATACAACTAGTCTAGTAACATACAACATGGGAAGCCCCCACTTATTATCGTAAAGGTTTGGGAAACATGGATACTGGGTAACGCATGGTTATGAAACGAACTTGCGATTTCTGAAACGAACTCATTAACTGAACAATCAATTGTGAACTCGCTCAACTTTGTTGTTGTTACATACCTTGCAGGTCGACAGGTACTCATGGAGGTTGCACAGGGAGGCGCGGTCGTTGTGGGACATGGACAGTGGTTACCATGTTAAAAACATTATGACACTTTGAACTTAAGACTTATGTTGAGTTTTCCCATTTATGCTTCCGCTAAACACTTAACTATGTTTTGTTTTGAACGCCTTTGGTATTGATGGGTTGAACTTTATTTATTACTTATGATGTTCAATATGATTGGTGGCTTGATCCTGGTCAGTCACGCCTCCAAGCGGTGATACTCCGCGTGTGGATTTTGGGGGTGTGACAAAATAAGCCTTGCATCGCGATTATAATTGTTGGTGCATACGTCTGTCGATTTCGTCTTGTATCGAGTCTTGTAATAGGATAGATTGATCAGGGCATGAAAAACAAGGAAAAGCATAGAAAGTTGATTTCGCACGAAATGACACTTGGTCATTTCGTACGAAATAGCAACTAGCTATTTCGCACGAAATGAACCCTGGTCATTCCGTGCGAAATACCACCCCTATATATACCTCAAGCTGCCTTGTCATTTGTAACGTTGTCTGATTCCGGTACCGAAGTGCTGCCGATGTGTCTACTGATTGTAATGTTTGTCAAATCAATATATAAGTCATTTAAAAGGTAAATCAAGCTGATTCCAAGTCAATATATCTGTTTCCGCCTTTCATATTGATTAGAGCTCTTCTGATCGACTCGTTCAGGTCGCACGACGATCCTACAAGTGGTATCAGAGCTCAGGAGGAAGAGTTCTTGCCAAATTAGCTTGATTTCACCATAATTTCTGACTTCTACACCTTCTTTTCAAAATTAAACAAGATTTAACGGTCAAAATGGTTTGAATTTCACACATTACAAGCGAAACAGTGTTTTAAACAATCCCTGAAAGAATTGGACCTAAAATCGACCTAAAACTCAGTAAAATTGGTTATTTCGCTTGAAAGTGTTCTCGGATTGTGCTACATCAACAGTATTTCGTACGGAATAGACTTTGTTTTCGCACGAAATCACTTCATTTCGCATGAAATACCTCATTTCGCTTGAAAGGACATCTATTTCGCACGAAATCAGCATTCTACATTTCATTTCGTACGAAATCACCTTATTTCATGCGAAATCAACCATTCAACCTCATTTCGCACGAAACCAAAGTTCATTTCGTACCAAAAGGTCATTTCGCACCTGATGCGTCTCAGTGTGTATATGTTTTAGGTATATATTTTAACCCTTTTTTTACACTTTTTAGCCAAGTTTTAAATTTATAAACACGATATTCACTAACACTAAACACACATATGGGCAAGTGCACCCATCGTGGACATAGTATAGTGTTGGCAAGATACCGAGGTCGTCCAAGGACACAAGAGCTTTTAGTACCGGTTTATCCTCAACGTCTAATCAAATCAAAATGTTAGAAAAAGGTTTTTAAACTAGAAAAATAAAACTAACTAAAATGCTGAAAATAAAATAAAAGTAAAAACAGATAGACAAGATGAATCACTTGGATCCGACTCGTGTGCAGTGTAACCTTTGATTATTTTCGCACTTTTGCACTTGTTTAAGAGATTATCTTAGTTATTGTAGTAGGCCCCTCTTTTGAAGGTGATGTTACCCTTAACCCAGTAGTTTGAGTCAGCAAGGATACAATCCTAAAGGGTCGGATTATTGAAAGATAATTAATTAAGTTATTAATGCATAATGTGGTAGGCCCCTCTTTTGAAGGCGACGTTACCCTCGGCTAAGTAGTCTGAGTCAGCAGGGATACAGTCCTAAGTAGCCGGGTTAAAGTTTTAATAGTAGTTTAACTTATGAGGGGGTCAAAGAGTTTGGACCCCCGCCATCCAATACCGTTGAGTATTGAAGGAGGTCCTACTAAATTTGACCCACGTCCTTTGCAGGATCTATACACTGAACAATGGCAAGACTCTTACCAAACCGTTCCCTGAACCCCCACCAGGTAGCCAACATACCTCCATATAGACCGTGGAGATATGAATGGTGAAAATATTTTATTTTATATAGACAGTAAAATAATGCCAAGACACCACGGACAAACGATAAGGAAGAATCACCTTCAACATAAGAAACTAGTTATCAAAGTCATTAATACATAACCAAATAAAAAGTGCAAAAGATTAAAAATAAAAAGTATTGCACTAAACACTTGTCTTCACCAAGTGATGTAAGAGAATTAGGCAAACATGGCCTTTGATTGTCAAGAACTCTTACGATCAATCTTGGATCCCGAGACGACTCACACACTCTATGATAGACAATGGATGATGGTGGTGGATGATGATGTTGTGATGGTGGTGGGTGGGTGGTGAAGTGTGAGAGAAGTGGTGTGCCAAGGGATGCCTTTGAAGTGAACCAAGCACCCCTATTTATAGCCTGCACAGAAGCCTGGACACGGCCCCGTGTCCCCTGGACACGGCCCCGTGTCCACCCTTCATCTCTTTCTTCATTAATTGCAGTTTGTCTTTAGTAGCTCCACACGCCCCCGTGTTCGCTGGGCACGGCCACGTGTGCAGAAACATATCTGTACTATCAAGATTTTGCGAATCTTAGCATTGACCATGGCCCCGTGTTGAGCTGGGCACGCCCCCGTGTCGGGAATAGAAGCTTCTATAGCTTTGTCTTTTCTGCAGAAGCCTGGACACGGCCCCGTGTACGCTGGACACGGCCCCGTGTACGCTGGACACGGCCCCGTGTCCGCTGGGCACGCCGTGTGTTCAGCTGGGCACATCCCCATGCTCAGCTTTCTTCTTGTTTCTTGCTTTGTGAGATGTTGTCTAGGGGTCGGGCATGCCACGTTTCTTCCTTTTCTTTGTATTTATGTTGGTTTTGGCTGTATATTTGTTCCTTTTATTCGTTTAAGCTCATTTGACCCTGTAAATTCAAAAGGAAGACAAAAACACACTTTTTCCAACATTAGTACTAAAAAAGGGTTAGTTTTATGTCTTATTTGATGTAATTTATATGTTGCATTTTACACACATCAAATACCCCCACACTTGAATCTTTGCTTGTCCTCAAGCAAAACTCTTTATTATGTGCTTACACACCCAAATGGAATGGGTAGAAGAGAAGGTTTGGGCTTGTCTTGAGTGTCAGGAATCCAAGATGTTTATTGGGTTTTATTTTTATATTCTTTACAATCCTATTCGTTATGATTTATTTAGAAGGTTTCATCAGAGAAATTGCTTATTTGGGCATAACATGCCTCTTTAAAATTCCATTTATATCCAAGTTCACATACCTCACGGGAGATCACTCAACACTCGGCTGAAAATGTATTTTTGTGAAACACTCGAGAGCGGCATGGAACTTACTCCTACCATATGCTTGCCAAGCAATCAATCTTCCTCCTTTTTAACTATGTACCTTTGTAAATATCAAGAGGACTTTTGGGGTGAAGGGTTAGGCTTGGGTTAAAAGTAGGTGGTTGGGTTAGTGGTTTGTAGAAAAGGGCGAAAGGCGTAAAAAGCATCGGTTTTCGTAAGACTTTTTTCTTTTTTTTTTTCATAATTTTTTTTATTTTGATGAAGCAATTCTTGAAACAAATTTGTTTTTGATAAACTTGTTTGTTTATTTCTTTTGGCTTCATCATTATCATTTTTTTTTTTTTTGGATAAGGAAGTCATAAGAAAAACCAAGTTTTGTTACTAAAATAAAGGGTTTAAAATGAAAAAGGTTTTTGGTGGGTAAAAAGGGTGTTTGTTTTGTGGGGTTTAGAAATGAAAAGGTTTAGGCTCAAAGGGGTTAACTAGGGGGATTTTGGGTAGGTGGTAAAAAAAATGAAAAATAATGGTATTGAAAAGAAAAAGGGATAGTCCTAATGCCTCCATCATTTACTTACTTGGGCTTAAGTTGGTAAGGACTGGGAATGTATTGTCATGGCAAGTTCTAGAAACGAAAAATGAGCATTTAGTTTAAAGATATGTATTTGTATGCTCAATAAAGGCTCAAAACTCACTTGTTGTGGGAATGGGTTTATAATGTGATCAAGTATATATAATCAAAATTTTAATTAGATTTGTCACGCCTTTTCATAATCTTCTTATTTGGTTCTTTTTATTACGACGCTATCGGTTATAAATTTATAAAAATATAACCTTTTTAGAACTTGTTATTCCCAAATTAAACCAAGACAAATAAAAAAAATGAAAAGTTTTTGAAAAAATTTGGGCTGATTAGTTGTTCTAATAGAGTTTTGTGTAAGGCTTGTTAATAGGATTTGCAAAATTCAAGGTTTTAGCATCCCCCCACACTTAAATTACACATTGTCCTCAATGTGTCCCAAAAATAAGTTTTTCGGTTGATTAAAATGTGTAAAAGTGGGTTAAAAACAAGTTTTATGTTACTGGGTAGCTGAACACGGGGTGGTGTTGGCTGAGCACGGCCTCGTGTCCAGACTGCCAGTACCAAAAGTAAACAGAAGGCTGGGCACGGGGGCATGTTCAGTGAGCACGGCCCCGTGTCTAGTTACCTGAAATGGGTATTTTCTGCAGAACCTTGGGCACGAGGCGTGTTGGGTGAGCACGGCCCCGTGCTGAACTTGCTGTAATGAAGAAAAATTGTCGAGAGGCTCATTTTTTGTGCATGGGGTGTTGGTTCAAGCTTCCCTTAATATCCTTCACCATCCCGAGTGTGTTTTTATTCCTGAAAATTAAAACTAAACTAGAAAACATAAAAGTTAATCTAAACTAAAACTAAGGATAGTTTCGCGGAATGCCTCCGTGGTGCGCCACGTTTATAAGGGTCCTTGGCTAGACCCACCTTATCAGGTGGTTCTGGCTCATCTTCAATTAGGGGGTCGTCATTGCCGATTGGATATTTCATTGATCGCTCAAGGTCGACACTTTTTTTGAACGCCCCTAATTGAATGGGTAGATTGTTGTGCTTCTGGTTTTTCAAAGCTTCGTGGGTTTTCACAAAAGGTCGTCCCAAAACTAGAGGAGCGTCATCGAGGATGACAAAGTCGGTTGGGATTACCATTTGATTTGTTTGGACCAAGACATCGTCAACTATACCGATTGATTTTATTATTTTCCGATCGGATAGAAAAATGGGTATTTGAAGTGGAGAAAAATCACTAATACTTAATTTTTTGAAAATGTAATTAGGCATTATGTTAACATAAAGATCTTTATCAATCGTGATATTACTTATAAAGGAATTTTGAAAAAAAAACACGGAACCGGTGTAATGTTGATTTCAAAAGGGTCTTCTTTTATTAGTGAAGTTTGATCATTAGTTAACCTAATACTTACCATTTCGTCAATTTTAGTGCTAGTGTTTAACTCTTTTAAAAACTTAGCATGAGTGGGTACTAAACAATGATTTTCAAAAGAAGGTGACAAGAGATTAATTTCTTCAAAATTAGACTCTTCTTGAATTTTAACGTTATCGGCCTCACCTCTTTCGTTGTTTAACTCATGTGTCGGTTTTTCACTTATTTGTTCTTCCATTTTTACCTCTTCAACTATCTCTTTTTTATTTAATTCTTCTCTTGCGCGGGACTCCTCTTCCCTTGCGCGAGATTCTAGTATGCAACGTTCGATAGTTTTAATTGTTTCTATTATCCTATCGGCTATGTCAGTGATAGAGTAAGGATCGGGATCCTCAAAGCTTGAATCCGGTTATTCGATCCTTGGTTCCTCATAGTACTCATATGAAGTAGACGGTTCATACCATTGTTCTTCATTGTAAGTATATGATGGATAAGGGTCGTAATTTTGTTCTTCATAGTACTCATATGAGGTGGGTTGTTCACGCTATGGTTCCTCATAATAAGAATATGAAGGTGGTGGCTCATATCTTGGTTCCTCAAAGTATGAGTATGAAGGCTCATACCTTGGTTCATCAAAATATGAGTATGAGGAAGAAGGTTCATACCTTTGGTCTTCATAGGATGTGTATGAAGTCGATGGCTCGTACCTGGGCTCCTCATAATAGTTGTATGAAGTGGATGGTTGAGATGAGTTGTAATATTGAACCGAGTGCACGTTACCACAATTAGTGCAATAGTCTCCCCTATAATCATCCTCCTCATAGGTGTAGCTGTAGCCTCCTGAGTATTGATCCATAAGAATCACTCAGCAGACCACAACAGAGTCTCAGGACCAGAAAACAAAAACAAAGACGGAAACAGAGGCTGGACACGGCCCCGTGTTTAGTGGACATGGCCCCGTGTTCAGGGTCTGTATCTGGGCGTTTTAATTAAAAGTTACTGGCCTTGTTTGAGCACGAGGGCGTGTTGAGTGAGCACGACCCCGTGTTCAGACTCTGTATCTGGGTGTTTTATGAAAAATATGCAGCACGGCCCCGTGTTCAGTGAGCATGACCCGTGTTCAGGTTACTGTAAATGCAAACTAAACTAAAATGCAGAAAAAAGGTGCGCGCGTTTTGAAAAAGTTTTGAAAAACTGATTAGGCCGTCGATTTTAAGCTTTCTTAAAATCCTTGTGTCATCGGCAACGGCGCCAAAAACTTGATGCGTGTCATTGTGTATATGTTTTAGGTATATATTTTAAGCCCTTTTTACACTTTTTAGCCAAGTTTTAAATTTATAAACACGATATTCACTAACACTAAACACACATATGGGCAAGTGCACCCATTGTGGACGTAGTATAGTGTTGGTAAGATACCGAGGTCGTCCAAGGACACAAGAGCTTTTAGTACCGGTTTATCCTCAACGTTTAATCAAATCAAAATGTTAGAACAATGTTTTTAAACTAGAAAAATAAAACTAACTAAAATGCTGAAAATAAAATAAAAGTAAAAACAGATAGACAGGATGAATCACTTGGATCTGACTCGTGTGTAGTGTAACCTTTGATTATTTTCGCACTTTTGCACTTGTTTAAGAGATTATCTTAGTTATTGTAGTAGGCCCCTCTTTTGAAGGTGATGTTACCCTCAACCCAGTAGTTTGAGTTAGCAAAGATACAATCCTAAAGGGTCGGATTATGGAAAGATAATTAATTAAGTTATTAATGCATAATGTGGTAGGCCCCTCTTTTGAAGGCAACGTTACCCTCGGCTAAGTAGTCTGAGTCAGCAGGGATACAGTCCTAAGTAGCCGGGTTAAAGTTTTAATAGTAGTTTAACTTATGAGGGGGTCAAAGAGTTTGGACCCCCGCCATCCAATACCGTTGAGTATTGAAGGAGATCCTACTAAATTTGACCCACGTCCTTTGCAGGATCTATACACTGAACAATGGCAAGACTCTTACCAAACCGTTCCCTTAACCCCCGACCAGGTAGCCAACATACCTCCATGTAGACCGTGGAGATATGAATGGTGAAAATATTTTATTTTATATAGACACTAACATAATGCCAAGACACCACGGACAAACGATAAGGAAGAATCACCTTCAACATAAGAAACTAGTTATCAAAGTCATTAATACATAACCAAATAAAAAGTGCAAAAGATTAAAAATAAAAAGTATTGCACTAAACACTTGTCTTCACCAAGTGATGTAAGAGACTTAGGCAAACATGGCCTTTGATTGTCAAGAACTCTTACGATCAATCTTGGATCCCGAGATGACTCACACACTCTATGATGGACAATGGATGATAGTGGTGGATGATGGTGTTGTGATGGTGGTGGGTGGTGGGTGAAGTGTGAGAGAAGTGGTGTGCCAAGGGATGCCTTTGAAGTGAACCAAGCACCCCTATTTATTGCCTGCACAGAAGCCTGGACACGGCCCCGTGTCCGCTGGACACGGGGCCGTGTCGGGCCGTGTCCGCTGGACACGGGCCGTGTCCACCCTTCTTCTCTTTCTTCATTAATTGCAGTTTGTCTTTAGTAGCTCCACACGCCCCCGTGTCCGCTGGGCACGGCCCCGTGTGCAGAAACGTATCTGTACTATCAAGATTTGCAAGATTTAGCGAATCTTAGCGTTGACCACGGCCCCGTGTTGAGCTGGGCACGCCCCCGTGTCGGGAATAGAAGCTTCTATAGCTTTGTCTTTTCTGCAGAAGCCTGGACACGGCCCCATGTCCGCTGGGCATGCCCCATGTTCAGCTGGGCACAGCCCCATGCTCAGTTGGGCCCAGCCCCATGCTCAGCTGGGCACAGCCCCATGCTCAGCTTTCTTCTTGTTTCTTTCTTTGGGAGATGTTGTCTAGGGGTCGGGCATGCCACGTTTCTTCCTTTTCTTTGTATTTATGTTGGTTTTGGCTGTATATTTATTCCTTTTGTTCGTTTAAGCTCATTTAACCCTGTAAATTCAAAAGGAAGACAAAAACACACTTTTTCCAACATTAGTACTAAAAAAGGGTTAGTTTTATGCCTTATTTGATGTAATTTATATGTTACATTTTACACACATCAGCACCAAAGAGTATTCCGCACCAAAAAGTCATTTCGTTTGAATTCTTATTTCGCGTGTACTTGTATTTCGCTTGAAAACTAAGATTTTGAGAATTTGTTAAAAAGTTTACCGAATCATGGAAGAAGAATTTTACAATGCGTTTGCTACACCCGTTGCTCCTGTTACAGCTGCTGAAACTATTTACAGTGATAATGAGACAGGAACTGATCAAAAACCACTAAAGCTAATGTACATTAAAGATTTCAAAGGTTGGCAAAGTCAATTTGAAAACTGGGTACAAGCATATAAGTTTGACGCATGGTGGTCACTAAATGTGGATTATACTAAACTGATAAACGAACGTGGGATTGAAAAAGCATTCAGTGATTTTTCAGATGGTGAGAAGTTAAAATATACCAGTGAAAAAATGATGATTAGTCTTCTCCAACAATCCGTAAAAGAAGATATTTTTGTGTTACTTCAACACGAAGGAACTGCTAGATCAATTTGGTTGGCGTTGATTAACAAGTTTAAGGGAAGTGCTGATATGATAAAGAACAAAAAAGCTTTATTGAAGAAGTCATTTGATATGTTTACAACCTTTGAAAATGAAACAACAAAAATGGCTATCGACAGATATTATCATCTGGTTTTGGAAATGGGAAGATTGGAAATTAAGAAAGACGACGATGAATGGGTGGATAAATTAGCCGATGCATTACCGCATAATAAATAGGGAACATATTTGTTAATTTTGAAACATATGAGAAAATCTGAAAATATGAATTGGCGAAGTTTATTCAGAAAATCGAAGAACATGAGTTAGATATTCAGAAAACGGCAATCATGGATAATCCTAATGCTCAACAAGATGTCAGTTTATACTACAAAGGAAACAAATTTGAGACTACTCCAAGTCCAAAGATTAAGACTGCTTTCAGTGCCGATGGTTCTTCTGGATCAAATGTTAGCACTACAACTCAGAATGGAGGTTATTCATCATCGTTTTCAAGTTTTGATCCAAATTGTGCAACACCAAGTCCTCAACGGCAAAATTCAACAAATTTGCAATGTAATGTTACATTGAACATTCAAAACAGTCAAAATCTTTCTCCAGAAATAGTTAAGCAACACATGGCATCACTGGTTGTTATGTTAGAGTCGTATGAAAGCTTAGTTGCTGGACGAATTGGAAACCCGATGCTCACCAAAGTGGATTATGACCAAATAGATGCTGAAGAACTTGAGTTGATGGATGTTAAGTGGTGTTTAGCTAGTGCTGTTAGAAGGGCAGAAAAATTTCAACAAATCACTGATAGAAATGAGTTTAGTGAGATGTCTAAATCCCGAATAGGATTTGACAAATCAAAGGTTACTTGTTTTCGTTACAAAGAAAGGGGACATTTTAAACGAGAGTGTAAAAATAAAGAAGCAACCGGAAGACAAGAAAAGAATGATTATTATCAGAAATCCATTTTTCATCAGATTGCTCAACAACCATCACCATCCAATGCTATTGATGACGAAAAGAAGAAAGCATATCTTATTCATCAAGATGATGAAAAAGTAGCAGAGGGTTTTAGTTGGGACAAATATATTCCAGCAAATTCAGGTCTTGTCGCTCAAATGCTGGAAGAACAAGAAGTCAAATCTAAACCAAAAAGGACGAAGATTTTCAGATCATCAGAAAGTGATGATGATACCGATGATGAAGAAGAATATATCAATACGGCTCGAAAAAATTTAGACTCATTCAGTTTTAATTTGTTTTTTGCAGATAAAATTGAAATGTTAAAAGAAAAGAGAGCTGCTCGACTGAAGAGAGAGTTGGAGGAATTGGAAACAAGAAAGATTGCTGAAGAAAAGGCAAAATTGGAAGCTGAGAGAGCAGAAGTTGAAAACAATTCAACTGAAAAGGTTGAAGTTGAAGGATGGGAAACTGAAATAGTATTTGATGAAGTACCAACGGTTGAAAAGGTAGTGGAGAAAGAAATGGAGAAGATAGTTGAGAAAATCATTGAAGTTGAGAAAATCATCGAGGTTGAAAAGATCGTCGAGGTTGAAAAATTAGTCGAAGTTGAGAAAATTGTTGAAGTTACGAAACCTTGTCTACAATGCTTGGAGTCTTGCAAATATTTGAAGAGAAAGACAAGAAGATTTGTGAATTAGAAGAAATGAAAGAAAAACTGTTGTTTGATGTGAAATATGTAAAAGAATCGTATGATGTGCTGAACAGAACAGTTGATGGTTTGAACAAGATAAACCTAGAAGTTGATGCTGCTATGACAATGATGAGTTCAATATTAATGACGAAGCAGAAGGTCATTAATGAGTATATTGAAGATTGTGCAAAATTGAAGCAGGATTTGGAACTTGAAAAGATTGAGAGTGAAAGAATTAAACGTTTGCTGTTGAGTTATACTACTTGTGACTATTTGATTGATCGAGTTTATCCTACTGTTGCAGGTCTTGAAGCTTTTCAAGATAAAAAGACAGAAGATACAGATGCTGGTAAGAAACCAAATGTCAAATATAACAAGTGTCCGCCTCCGATTTGGAATAGTTATTCTCCTAGAAAGCCTAATGAGGAATGATTAAAAAAGGCAGTCAACATCAAGCTAAAGTCTGAAACCATTGATGAGTTACCAGATAATATTGATGTTACATTCACAGCGTCTAACACTGATCATGAGTCTGAGTTGTTAAAGAAAGTAGTTGATCAGGTGTTGGATATGGATGAAGAGTCAAAGTCGGAGTCTAAATCTAAAAGTTCGAGTTCATCAGAAAAGAGTTCGAGTTCACCGGTTAAACGGGTTTACAATAAAGAATTCTTGTTATCAAAGAATAATTTGAATGATGAAACAATCAAAGGGGCATATACTTTGAAAGATTCTGACAAATTATTTTCTGATGAAGAATTTCCAATAAGAAGTGTCAAAACTGAACAGATCAAAAAGGTTTTCAAATTAACAGAAATTAATATTTCTGAAATAAAAGATACAAATCTTTCTGAAAAACCTAAAAAGTACACTTCAAGAGTTCAACAAAGAGTAAACAAGAAAATGGGTTACGGTTGTGGTTACGGTTTTCTAAAGAAACCAAACCATAACGGTAATTACAAAAAGAAGGGATTAGGTTTCATTCCCCCAGAAAATCATAAAAATGAGAAAAATTATAAATCAAAAACTAAATTTGTTTCAGGTACAAGTTGTGAAGAAGAACAGAAGAAACCATTCTAGAAACAATCAAACCAAGAGTTTCTTGCTGAAAGAGAGAAGAATCTGAAGAATTCTAAACCAAGAGTTGATAAAAGAACCTGTTTCAAATGTCATAAGGTTGGACACGTTGCTTGGAACTGCCAACAGTCCAACAACAAAAAACAGGGAGTTTCTTTTAACTCAAAATTGAAAGAAAAACATGTTGATAAAAAGAAACAACCAACTAAGAAATCTAATGTGTTTGAGAATTCAACTTTCGAAATTGGTGAAAGCTCAAAATGTTTTTACAAAAGAAAAGTTGATTTGAACAAACAAAAGTAGATTGTGAAATCAGAGAGTAGTTCAGACAATGAATCTGATTCCATAAAATCAGAGGAGTCATTTGTTGAGAAAAAGAATGAGAATTCCGTTCCGGAGTCGAACAATGAAAACTTTCCGCCATTGTCAAAGGAAAACTTGAAGTTAAAAGTTGGTAAGATTGAAATTTCAGAACAATTCTTTGCTGGTAAAAAGAATTTGATGCTGAAAAGGCTTTCAATAAAAATGTTAAACATATCCTTGGGAAGATGGTTACGGGAAGGTAAAGAGTGTGAAAGATTTTTATAAATCAAAACGATGGTGGGACAGAGATGAAAAATCACCCAAGGCTGGTCAGGCTCGGGTGATAGCTTTTAATACTTAAAATCCTGACTTACCGGAGCTCCCAAGTTGGTAATCGTGGAGCAGGAATCGGCATCTTTCTTGAAAAATTCACATTTGTGATATTTCGATCTACAAGTGGTAAATCAGGGACATTAAGTTGTACTTGATTTCCTACAACTGGTAATTGTTGATAGAACCTAAAATTGTTAAAATTTTCCAAGTGGTTGAAAGAGCAATATGATGAGCCCCTAACCTACCTACAAGTGCTTTATGAAATCAAAAAAAAAAACAATTTTCCAGAAAAGCCATTTTGACTAAAACAAACTTAAGTGTTTTGAAATCATTATGGGAAAATAGTTTGTTGTAAGGGGGAGTTCTGATTGTTTATGCCAAGTGGATGGCGATTTGAAGCTTGAAAATCAGTTGTCATTTTACTTGTATAGTTTTGTTTTCAAATTTTCTTTAGATGATTTTGAATTTTAGGGGGAGTAAGAAATTTTCAGAAAATCCAAAAACATTAGAAAATTTGAAAAAGATAAAAACACTGAAAAATTCAAAATGAGTTTTGTTGTAAAAAGAGGAAATGATAGTACATCAGTGGACTATCACAACACGCTAAAGAATTGGAAAGTCAAATGTGATAAACAATCTCACTGAGGATATGTCAGTAGGTTTTTATACATTCAGTAGATTGTTTTCGGGATATAAACATAAACTCAGATTTACTTATCTCATGGGGAACATACCTCGGATATATAGGTAACCCCTGAAATCTTGTTTGAAGGGCTTTCTATTTTTGACATACTAGGTCTTTGTGCGTGGTGATATCTGGGGTATTATACTTGAACTTCTGATTTTGCGGAAGCAATAGCCTAGTTCTCGTATAATGCTTTGCATTTGCTTTATTCTTAAAGCTCACCCTCAGTACAAAAAATGATGAAACATTGAAAAATGCTAATCATGTGATGTTGAAGAAAAGATCCCCAAACGGGACACACCTTAAAAACGAGCCATCATCTCTTTGTACGAACGGAAGTTCTAGCCTGAGCTCTCATGGTTTCGCATTTAACCCGTTTACAGATATCATTAGTGTACACTCACCTGTAAGACTGAATATAGAAGTCTAGATACGAGAGTATATTCTGAGGTGGGACACGCGAATAAGTTCAAGTCTGTTAAAACACTAAATCTCGTATCTCGAAACAGTTGAACTTTGTGTGAAAATTTAAGTGGACCAGTATATTGACAATCTAAGTGAATCATTTAGAACTTAAAATGTTTAAAGCTTAATGGTGTTAGTGATTTGTCTCATAAACTGATATGATCTTCTTACACAAACTCACAAAAATATTGTCTGTAAATATTTCTTTACCGCATTTCATCTAAAACAAAATCCAAAAAGATTTTCAGTGTGTTTTAGCATAAATTTTTTGAAAATTTAAAAAGATTTTTGACAACTGATAATGAAAAGCTAATTTTCAAAATTCCGAGTGCTGAACATGACGAACAGGTTTGGGAAGAGTTTGTTTGAAAATGATGTGTTCCTACATGTGGTCATCAGAATTTTTAAATGTTAAATCATTTTAGGGTTTGTTATGATTACAAGTGGTCAGCAGAGATTCTAAAATTGTTATATCTTATCAATTGAGAAATTTATGTTTTGGGTAGAGATTGTGCAGGTCAGCCAGGCTTCGAATCCTGAGCAGATGAGGATAGAGCCAGGAATCGATCCTGAACCTGTAAAGGCTGCAAAACCTAAGCAGATAGTGAGCCAGGTTATAATCTGTGAACATGTGAAAGCAAGACTGCGATCCCAGCATAACTCAAGGGGGAGCTTGCTTATAAAGGGGAGTCTGTTAATGCAAGAGCCAGATCCAATTCCTGAGGTTCATGATAGTTGATGATGCTGATGAATTTAAGGAATCAAGAGATCTGATCAAGAGAATTAGAGTGAGTTAAAAGCTAGATCGAGATCCTGGAGTTGAAAAGAAGACCAGAGATTGAGGATGCTTACACTGTTAGATACGTTGGAAGAGTTCGAAGACTGATAAAGACTGAAGACTGTGAAGACTCGACACCGAAGACTTCGTCAACATCCGAGGGGGAGTCTGTTGGTGCATACGTCTGTCGACTTCGTCTTGTATCGAGTCTTGTAACAGGATAGATTAATCAGGGCACGAAAAACGAGGAAAAGCATAGAAAGTTGATTTCGCACGAAATGACACTTGGTCATTTCGTACGAAATAGCAACTAGCTATTTCGCATGAAATGAACCCTGGTCATTCCGTGCGAAATACCACCCCTATATATACCTCAAGCTGCCTTGTCATTTGTAACGTTGTCTGATTCCGGTACCGAAGTGCTGCCGACGTGTCTACTGACTGTAGTTGTTGTCAAATCAATATATAAGACATTTAAAAGGTAAATCAAGCTGATTCCAAGTCAATATGTCTGTTTCCGCTTTCATATTGATTAGAGCTCTTCTCATCGACTCGTTCGGGTCGCACGACGATCCTACAATAATCTTGCTCGAATCTTCAATCTTTGGTTGTGTTTCTTGGAATAGGTGTTGGGAAATGATTAGAGAATGATTAAGATGGTTAAGAATGATGGAGAATGAGGTATTAGTCAACCAATCTCGAAAACTAGGGTGTAACTCCCATAACTTGACATTCATTTACCAAAATCTCCCCAATTTCGCATTTTACAAACAAGGGGGCGTCAGCGACGCCCTAAGGGCCGTCAGCGATGCCCTCCAGAAACTGCAGTTTTTTTATTTTATTGTTTGACTCGTTTGCCTTCCACGATTGTCCCGTCTTCGATTCTAATGCTCCAAAAAGCCTCTCAAAAGCACTTTAAACTTGTCAAAGCTTACAACATGCAAACCATATCAAAATAATGCCATTCAAGAGTGTATTTCACACAATTCAATAATATTAAATTGATTAACACTTGGATTTTTACCAACCCATCAATCTTTGTGAGAGATATTAGCTTGGTTTGGTTTGAATCTTGATGGGAAGTGAAACTTGTTTAGAAAGTCCCATGTTTTTTTGAAAATGGTAGCACTTTTGACTAGTTGGGCAATATACTTCTTGGTCGTTGTTAGTCTTGTGATTTCTTTGTGTCCCAAGGATTTATGACTTGCTTAGACCTTGCTAGATGTTAGTCGTATTTGGTCTAAGTGTGACTTACTTCGGGACAAGCAAACAAAAACGTGTGAGGATGTTCGATAGTCCTAACAAGTCATGTATTTATTACCTCATTTATTCCTTTTTTCGCCCGATTTTGCTTGTTTGATTCACCATATTCCGTTACTTAGTGACCTTTCGGTGAATTAGCAGGTTTGGCACTTTATTGAGAGATTTCGGAAGAAACAATACGTGATTGAAAGATTATACAAAGACAGGTCAAGATTTTAAAAGCCCTGCTGAAGAAGTGTTCTTTGTGGACCGCTGTCACCAAGAAATGACAGGTGGACACCATTGTAGCAACAATTGTTCCTAGCAGCCCGCCAACAGCTCGGGGCGGTCTGCTGTCACCGTATGTTGCACAAAATACGTTAGAATGACAGATGTGTGCCATATTTACATCTTATGTTTTTGACATACCACTAAGATTGGTTGGCAGTATGCCAACACTATATCGTAGCAGAAGAATTTGGGTTTGTCTATATATACCCCTTTGGGCATTTTCTTTGGTATCCAACCCACATAACACTACAAAATCGTTGTTGTAAGGTGGGGAAGCCTTAGGATTTGCAAGGGGAATGCGGGTGAAGACTGGTGATTGTTCGGTTGGTCTTCGTTTACATTTTTACTCGTTTTAACTAGTTTTTTGGATTAAAAAATTGTATTAATGATGATTATGTTGAGATCAGATTTGCTTACTTGTTCATTGATGATGATTGGCTAAATCTTTAGGCTGTTTGGATATGGGATGATGATTGTTGATTGTTTACTTATGTTTTGGGATAAAGTTTGAATCTTTGGGCTTGATTCTTTGTAAAAATCCAATCTATATTGTTTTGTGATGCAATGTTTATCTAGATCGTGTTTGGATTGCTATTATCTTCGTCATATGCGTTGATATTTTCATGACATGGTTACTTAGTGAATGTAAATGCATGTTGAGTTATTTCTCGTTATATTTTTTATTGTGGGATAGGTTTGATGAGTTGGTTTACCAACTTAGGACTTAGGTTTTCATGTTACTTTGATCTTTATTGTTTGCCACCCTTGAGACCGAGAGGAGATAAGGCGTGGGTTTACATAAGACGTTTGGGTTAGGATTAGAGGTTGCTCGAGAGAGAATCTTTGTTTACCATTTTACCCATAGCTTTAGGTTTTCCTTATTATTCGACAATTAGATTTGGATTCTAGTGTGTTAATTTCTCTGTTAGGGGTATTTTGGTCAATTTGTTTAAACTGAAAGGTGATCTAGGGTGCCCTTAGTATTTCTAAAAGAGTTACCTTTTGTTATTAAACTGGTTACCCCTTGATCCATCCTTCTCTTTTCTTTTCTTCTTTCTCTTCTATTTCTCCTTCTTTCTATCCTTGCCTTTCTTATTACTCTTTACTTAGATGTTAGTTAATTCCATGCTTTTATATTTCGACTAGGACTTAACATAAGTTTAGTATCGAGGGTTGCTGTCACACCCGGGTCTCGTGTAGCAGCGGAATCAAACACGAGATGCAACAGACACATGGCACAAACACATTCTTTATAAAGATATTGTATTAAATATTATCAAAATAGTCCTTTACAAGCTTTATTTACACACTAACAGATAATTTACAAGTACAACATCGAAAAGCAGCTTATTCACAATTGTTATGCATCTATCGACAGTAGTATTCGAGAAGCAAAATTTGATCATCTAGCACATTCATACTTTATTCTTTCTTTGTCTTGCCTGAAAAGCATGTTAAAGTTTCGAACGGTCAACTACAAATAGTTGGTGAGTTTTATAAGTTTTGTTTGTTCGAAAATTAGTTCTATAAAAGAGTGTTTTGCACAATTGATGTAATTATACCAAGCCCACGAGTGAAACCTTGACTGTTCACTAGTGTCGTAGCCCACATCCGGCACCTCAGCACCTTCCCGCCCCAAGTAGTTATGTCTAACACTACATATAGTGTTCACATTATATGTATGGACATGTGTAATTGCAGTAGAACCCATGTCATCCGTGCCAGTTCAATTCAGTTTGTCAGACCAACAGTTCTATTCACACATTTCATCTCTTTAATTTTACTTTATTTTTCTACATTCTCTTTTCTTTTATAAAGTTCCCTCCTTTTCCTTTTTTTTTCGCATCCTTACATCATCATTCCTAGAAGTTTCATAAATGTAGCATTTAAGTAACAAACTTACATGAATTCTTCTCAAAAATCGACTTCATTTGGGATAATATCTTATGTTTTTATGCGTAATTCAGAGCACATCATTAGACACTCACGATAACAGCCAAAATTGTAATTTTAACACAAAATGTTTACTTGTTATGTTTTCTACTTGAGCTTATTACTCTACAATAAGTTTTTGTTTGATAGATTTTTTATCAAGTTTTGTTTGATATATCTTCTATAATTGTTATGTTTTCTACTTATGCTCCCTCTGCTTCTACATTACCTTCGCCGCAGGCTGATTTAATGTTGTCTAGTTGACGAGGTATGGAGGGGGTATATAGTGTAGAAGCAAGACGTTTAAAAATTGGGCCTTAATATTTCTCTTGTTGCATTACGGTTTATATGGAAGGCATGTAATGAAAGAATTTGGAAGAAATTAAAATAAACTTGTTCGTGTGGATGAAAAATAGAGCAAAGCTTAACATGGTGGAGTGGAATGATTGGAGTTGTTTTAATTTATGTATGTAAATTTTTGTATCCTCACTGGTTGTACATTCTAGCTCTTTGCTAGAATTCGCCCCTCTTTATCTCTTAATTTTTTTTCTAATGAGCTTTGCCATTATATTATACAACAATTAAAAGAGTTAATTACATAGTTAGTCCCAGTGGTTTGCACAAAGTAATATACTTAGGTATTAATAGTTTAAAATCACATTCTAGGGTATTAAATTTTCATTTTGTAACGTTTGAAGGTATTAACGTTATTTTTAGGTTTAAAATAACATTCTATTAGTACCTAAGTATGTTATTTTGTGCAAACCACAGGGACTAACTATGTTAATACCCTAGAAGTTAATACCTCCAAACGTTATAAAATGAAAAGTTAATACTCTAGAAGGTGATTTTAAACTGTTAGTACGTAAGTATGTTTTATGCAAACCACATGGACTAACTATGTAATTAACTCACAATTAAAATGAGCTTTGGAATTACATAGACCTTTAAATGTTAACTATGAAAAGAATATTTGAAAATATCATTTTTTCCCAATGTAGTATTTCATTGGAAATTTATCTGAAAAACAAAATATTAAGATGTTAGTAATTTAAAAAAAAAAAAGAAAAAAAGCTAGGACTTTTCTTTTTCGATCAAAATAGGTCATTTTTCTAGTGGTGCACCCACCATCCCATTTCTTCCAACATTGCAACGACTTGCTAAATGATTCTCATTATCATGATTTACAAATTACAGATGTCCATTCATTAATTACTAATATGTGGCCGCATCGGGATTGTTTGTTAAAAACATCATTGTTTTTCTTGTTATGAAAGAGTTGGAACTATTTGTTGAACCCTTTTTTATTTATTTCTTTTCAACGATGTATGTTTCATGGAATGCAAGTTGGGTTTAAAGCAATTTATCAAGATGTGGGTAGATGATATTATTAGTATATAAACTTAATTATGCACGTTTTTTATGTAATTAGAATTAGAATAATTATACTTATCTTATGTGTATATGTATCGTATACGTGAAAGGATACGACGGTTGATGAAAGACAGCGTTTCAAATGACGGTTGTTCCCGCCAAAAGGATAACCACCGGAATCAACCGTCACTTTCATAAGTATATATAGATAATTACCGGCAAACTGTTCCCGCACCAAGATATTTACATTATATCCATTCTGATTTCCTTTGTGTTCTATTGTTTGTTTATTATCAGACACGAGATCTTGGTTGATTATGGAATCCACTTTCATTCCCTGTGAATCTGTTTCTGATATTCCCAATCATCCAACAAGTGGTATCAGAGCCACGGTTAAGAAAGACGATATTATGCAATCAACATCAACGATGATGCCTTGTGAACACTGCACCAATGAGAAGATAGAAAAACAAAGGAAGGAGTCAATCTATAAGCGATATTACTACTGCCATGAACCCGGACACCGTATCGTTTCGTGCAAGGTGAAGGAAAACGATGAAGCAACGCAGTTAATCCGTCAAGCCGTTAACACCGGTATTCAGTGACAAGAAGCAGAAGATGATTTCCGACAGGAATTAATCGTCACTGGTACAGAAGGCGCACTATGGTCAGAAATATGGTATGTAAGTACTGTCTTTAAACATCATTATGCGGGAAATCTGAATGTTTTTAAACGAATTAAACATATGGTCGGGGTAGAGACCAAAACAGGAAGAGATAACTTCCTGTTCATCAGGGGTATAGGGGCTGTTGAAGTAAAGTCTGGGAATGAATCGTTGCGTATCCAAAGTGTGTTTTACACTCCTGAATTGGATCGTAATGTCTTAAGTATGGATCAATTAGTATTACAAGGTTACACGGTAAAGATGAATGGAGAAAAATGTAAGATATATCCTATGCTTAGTCCCCCTGTTTCTAACATTAAGAATGAAATCACTAGATTAACGAAGGAAGACGAATTAGGAATGAAAGGAAAACAAAGAGTGATTAATCACAGTTCTATACATGAAGAATATAAGGCAGATTATTTAAACTCATACTTTGAAAGTCTGAACTTATCATCTCTTGAATCGGATTGGAATGTGATGATCCTCCAAGCAATGGAATTTCATGATTTTCCAAACTACAAATCACTATTGGATATGCTAGAAGACGTGGAATTTGTTTTTAGGTATAAGCATGAGTTGGAGATCAAGTTTGAAGAGATGTTAGAATGGTTTATAAAGATCAAACTGGGAATCTCTACTAGACCAATTCCACCCTATTCGGTTGACAACAGGAAGATCGACTTGCTAGAATTATACATGGTTGTGAAACGTGATGGTCGGTATAAGAATGTGACGACCAACAATCTATGGGCAGTGGTAGCTAAGGATATGGGTTATGATTATAGTGATGGTGAGTTAATGAGAATCATGTTTGCTATGTACCTGGATGTTTTGGTGTATTACTCCAAGTTCAAATCAACACAAGAGAATGTCATGGAAAAAGGAAACTATAAGAAGTGATGAAGGTCCATCAACTAACCGGAGAGAAAGAACCAGAAGCGAAGGCTGTGTCCCGGAAGAAGAAGATCATAATTATGCTTTGTTTGCAGGAAATGATTGGCATGGTATGAAGAAGCTGCAGAAAAGGCGACGTTTTGATTTCAAGCAAGCGGTGAAGGTTGTGGACGAAGCTAACAGAAGTGTTGTTATGCACTCTCTAAAACATAATCAAGTTTAGGGGAGTGTATTAGTTTATAAACTTAATTATGTACGTTTATTATGTAATTAGAATAATTATACTTATCTTATGTGTATATGTATCGTATACGTGAAAGGATACGACGGTTGATGAAAGACACTGTTTCAAATGGCGGTTATTCCTGCCAAAAGGATAACCACCGGAATCAACCGTCACTTTCATAAGTATATATAGACAATTACCGGCAAACTGTTCTGGCACCAAGATATTTACATTATATCCATTCTAATTTCCTTTGTGTTCTATTGTTCGTTTGTTATCACACACGAGATCAAGGTTGATTATGGAATCCACTTCCATTCCCTGTGAATCTGTTTCTGATATTCCCAATCATCCAACAGATATATGTGCCCCATCCATGCACCAACAAATTCCGAATGTTAAACGAGTCTTTCATAGCAAGTTGATGTATTTAATTAAATACGGATATGAAAATTTTATGCAAGCTTTGACATTGTGGCACATATACGAACGAACCTAAACATGACACCTATGTTTGTGGATTGAAACAAACACAATCCGTTTAACCAGTTTTTTTATTTTTTTATTTTTTTATCTTTGCATACATTAAAATTCAAGTTTTATCATTAAAACACAAAGTTTATATAACAATTTTCTTTGAACAACAGAACCACCCGCCATCCTCCATCGCAGTCATCCGCCGCCACCGCCACCAGCCATCCCCGACTACCACCACCAACCGCTGACATCCACCATCGCTGCCACCCGCTGCCGCCGCCACCCACCATCCTCTATCGCTGCCACCCGCCACTGAGACCCAACCATCACCCGCCACCGATTACCACTTCCGCCACCCATCGCCGATTTTATTTTTTTGTCTTTTCGTGTCTACCAAACAATATAAGGTAATAATTCATCCCATTCTCACATGATAACAAAGAAATACCATGAAATAGTAATGATGTATATAATTTATTTGTCCATTCCATTAACTTTTTCGTTTCATTCTCCGTGCATTTCCTTACCACATATCAAAGAGACCCTTAGTGTACTTTTATCTGTCAACTTTTATTGGACATAAAATAGCTAACTTGTTTAAGTTATGACTGAAAACACTAAAAATACTATATAAATATAAAGGGGTTTGAACCTGACAAGCTGATAATACCCGAAACTAACCTAAACATATATGTACTAACGTTAAGGGGCTGTTTGGCAATATCTGAATGGTTAAGTGCTCAACCTGTAAGAGGTCTAAACCATTAAGTACTGAACCAGTAAGAGGTCTGAACCATTAAGAGCCTGTATAATGCTTAACCATTCAGAGGCAAATGTCTGACCAATTCAGATTAGAGATCTTAAGCATTCAGACTCTGTATAAATTTTAACAATTCAGAGGCAAATGTCTGAATCATTCAGACATCTCTTCGTAAAATAAACAGTCTGAACCATTAAATGCTGAACCAGTAAAAGGTCTGAACCATTAAGAACCTCATTAAAAAGTAAACAAACAGCCCCTAAATCTTTAAATTTCATATTAGGTTATTATGAATGGAAAAGTCATCTCTATGTAATTTTTTTTTTAAATTTTATTAACTAATAATTTCAGGAGTTGAATTACTTTAAGAAATCATTATATATAATAGATCAACTTGTTAGATACACTAATTTGGTTTTCTTTTCTTTTTTTTTTTTTGTCTTTTTTTTTTTTTTTGTGAATTTCACTCCACAACTTTAATTTGATATTTTTTGTTTTTCTTTTGTGAATGTTATCCGTGTACTTTTAATATTGACATTTAAACTCTCTAAAATTTCTAAAACTTTGTTATAGGTCATTTTGACACCCTTTCGAGTTTTACGTGCTTATTTTTATGTACACTTCGATTATAAATTGACGTTTTACATTTCAATGTAATTGTTATTGAAAATGAGTAATGTCAAATATAATACATATTATGTTTATTGTTGTGGACGTTATTTTTTTATTTTTTTTGTGAGTTTCACTCCTCAATTTTAATTTGATTTTTTTTTTCTTTTTATGAATTTCACCCCTCAACTTTTAATATTAACATTTAAACTCTCTAAAATATCTAAAACTTTGTAACATGTCATTTTGACACCCTCTTGAGTTTTAGGTATTTATTTTTATGTACAATTCGGGTATATTGACGTTTTACATTTCAATGTAAATTTTTTTAAATGGGTCATGTCAGATATAATACATATTTTGCTTATTTTTGTGGACGTTTTCAGTTGGCTTACATTTTGACGTAAATTTTGTTCGGAAACGAATCAGGTTAATTAGAGTTACTTAACGTTTCATGAGTAATGTCAAATATAATACGTTTTCATGCTTATTTTTCTGTATTTTTTCCGTTGGTCTATCTTTTGAGCGTTAAGCAATTAAAAAAAACCAGTATGCTCAAATCACGCCGACCCGGCAACGCGAGGAATCAATTCAAAGTATATGTCAAATGTCTACAGTAATTAATGAATTTGGAGAAAGTCCGTAGTCATCAAATAAAAAAATAAAAGAGCTACAAGAAAAAAATGCCGAGAAAAAGTTAAGTGGTATCTTGTTGGAAACTTGGAATCAATGACTTGTGTGTGTTGAAACCAAAAAAGTCAAGGTAAGGTTTTTTTTTAGTTGGATACAAATAATTTATATTTTTATTAAAATCTAGTATCGGCGAAAGGATAAACCATGACAAATAGCATTAATGCCACACCACCGCCAGCGACTACCGTGTTATTGCGGAGAAATTACCGAAACATAAAACACAAAAAATAATATATAACACCATGACTACCGTGTTAATGCGGAGAAATCACGTTTTGTTTTACGCTACGCTCTACGTTCTAAATTTCCTGAGAAATTATGTATATTTTTTCCCGTTTGATAGGTTTTGACAAATCACCATTGTCTGGTTGCATCCACTCTAAAAAATAGAAAACCCAAACAAAACCCTAAATTTTCCGGCTTTGATCATATATAACATATAATACCGGATTTTGTAAGATGCCAAGTTTTAGTGAGTAAGATTTATGTTTAAAGCTGGTGCAAGAAAGCTTAAAATGGTACATTAAGATAACTCATCAACAAATTTTCTGATATTTTTTTTTAATTAAGAAATGCTTAATCAAAATATCTAAATAAATTCTAAAATAATATCATGAAGAAAAGCTAAATTAAATAACGGATACATTATTTTCACTAAAGAGGAAACTACATAACGTGAAATATGCAATATGAAAAATAGAAGTTAGTCATATAATACGGGTGACAAATAAATGCTCACGTCAAGTGGGGCTAGCTCACTTGGTAGATGTTCTTGCCTTTTAGTGGGAAGTTTTGAGTTCAATTCTAAACAAAATTGAGTTATTTGTAAATATAGGAGTTTGGGAGAGTAACTTTAGGCATTCAGAAAAAATAAAAGATCACCAAAAGCTCAATGAGGATGACTGGATGTTAGTTCCACCAACACAATTAAATTACTTGTAATAATTATGAAAAAAAAAAAAAAAACCTAAAGTGGTTCAAAGTATGCACAAGAAAGATTGCAAAAATCACACCTTCTGATCCTGTACTTTATTAACCATACCTCACTTTATACCTACCTACCTAAAGAACCTCAACTTATACTTACTGCCCCTCATTCTTTAATTTATGAATATGTTATAAAAGAAAATATCAAATACTAAGTTTATTTTGACTAGAAAGTGTAGGAAGTAATAGGATTAGGACATGTGGCAACATTTAAAATAAAGAAAAAGGGTATTTTAGTCAATCCAAACCTTTCTTCTTCTTTTTCAAAACCCAGTAACTTCAAAATCCACCATTTTCAAAACCCACCATCTTCAACCATTTCTTCACTTTTGTCACACCCCGACCGCGTATAACATGCAACCGCGACGGAAAACGTCGGGGAGTGTTGTGGACAGAATTAATTGTTATACAACCATGGAAATTAAAGTTACATTTTATTTATTAAACAAGGGTAGTACATTGTCTTAAACCGGAAAACAAAGAGTTTATAACATAGTTAACTAAGTCTATCTTTAGTTTTAGTCTCTAAGGCACAGGTCCGCCCTAGTATCGTGATCAACATCCTATGGAACAGCTCCTGAAAACACATGTGAAAGTAGGTACGTCAGCATAAAAATGCCTGTGAGATACATAGGTTTTGCGAAAATGGGATTCATGATTTGAGTTTAAAGAATGTTTAATAACAGTCAGTCATGAACCTTGTAATTTGTCTTGCTTTGTAAACCATTTAAAAAGAACGATAACATCAGATGATATGTATAGATAAGTGCAAGGTTAAACGAGTAACCAAGTAAAATGAATTGAATAAGATAAGTTGTTTGTGAAAATAATGTCTTGCGAAGAATATGTTATTTGTGTAAAATGTAATGTGTCTAAACTGAAATGACTTAGATAACGCTACGATATGTAATACTATACAAGCATTTATATATAGGAAGTACCAGCGGCGTATCCACCATGTTTGTATCATATTACATACGCCACGTTACTCAAATCATTTACCCAAACCAATCCACCATGTAAATTATTCATGTATAAACCAAATGTCAAGTGTTATTGTGTAAACCATGTCAAATGTTTATGTTCAATGTAAATAATGTAATGTGTATCCCAAAATGTATCATGTATGGTAAGCGAAATGTATCAACTTAAACCATATGTAAAATGCACAAAACAAGTCGTTGAAGTAACACGTGGTTTAAATCAACGTTATGTTCTGTGGAAAAATGCATGCTCTATTGATATTAACATTTATGCGGTATTGTAAAATATGCATACATCCAAGCCTTGAGACTGTGGCGATAAACCCTCAAACAAATTAAAGGTTTATCTAAGTTATGTATATCGAATTCGGTCATTCCTTCCAATCCTATCAAACCCAGGATTTCAGAAACGGGAGTTGTCAATTCCTATGGTATCACTACCTACTAACGAACGGCGTAGCTAATGTTAATGAATGTATTGTCCCATGTTAAACAAACCAAATGTCATAACAAAATGAAGGCATGTGATGTAAACAATTGTACTAAGTATGCTAAGTAAACATACGAAGCAGAAATGTTCATGTAAATCAATGTGTCCATATGCTGAGTAAACATATGTAACAGAAATGTTCATGTAAATCAATGTGTCCATATGCTGAGTAAACATATGCAACAGAAATGTTCATGTAAATCAATGTGTCCATATGCTGAGTAAACATATGCAACAGAAATGTTCATGTAAATCAATGTGTCCATATGCTGAGTAAACATATGCAACAGAAATGTAATGTAAATCAATGTATCCATATGCTGAGTAAACATATGCAACAGAAATGTAATGTAAATCAATGTACTAAGTACGCACACAATGGGCATACATAGCATGAAAAGTAATGAAATCGTGTACTATAATGTACTAACAACATAGCAGGCATATGATGTGAAAACATGGAAAGCATGAAAGTAACAGATAGGCACATGTGTTTCACCCCAAAACAGTTTGGAAAACAGTAAAAGATGGGGTTCTATGTACTCACCTGAGATTGCTTTGGAGTTCTTGTGTAATAACCAAACAATGCTAGGTCACAGAATATCAAACGGAACCTAATAGGTAGCTATGTTAATATACCGGACCTAAAATCGGAGGAACGAATAGTATGCGGGTTCGTAAACCAAACGAGTATGGGGACTCGTGTAATACGGTTTAACAAAGCCTACATACTAAAATGAAACTTAACCTAGGTGCTTGCGACCCATCACGACCCGCTTAGGTAGCTTATGCTACCTTACGCGTCGTTCGCGTAGAACGCGTCTGGAACGCCTAACATCGTGACCACAAGGTATAACCTCGGAAGGTTATAGCTATGGTCACCTAATGTGTTTGGTCGGATCCTAATGATCGACCAAATGGGTCGGGTTCGAAAGTATAAGTGATGGTTTAGATCGCTTACCTTACGACCCTATATAAGCGCTAAACTAAAAGTGACGAGCTAAGCATGTTAGAACATGCTTAACAAAGTTTAGAAAACAGGTTTGACATCAAAACAAACGGCTTTGATGCCCACGAGTAGTTTGGTTACAAAATATGCAAGAATGCACATTTTGGCCGAAACTACGACTCGTCACTGAGCCTAGATAATGTGGTGATCAGTAGGTATAGTTACTACGGACTATAACCATCGTGATCACGCTCACGTTATGAAGTTCCATGAACTTCGCATCGACCATAAGCTGGTCAATGCAGAAAGTCAACAAAACGTTGACTTTCAGACTCGAAAAGCGATAAAACAACGAAAGAATACTTACGGAGGGTCCCCGAATGCTAATCTAGATCAGAGAAACTCAGGTATGAAGCAATACTTCAACTTAGAGCTTTTAGATCTGATTCTTGTGATTTTTACACAAAAGGGGGGGTATTTATAGGAAAAGTGGAACCGTTAGGATCGTTTATCGAATATCGTGCCGCGATCTCGTGCGTACACTTGTCGAAATGTTGTGGTAAGTCAGAAAATGCCCCTTGGCTCTTGATTGGGTGAAAGGGCATCGCCCCTTGATCGAACGAAAGGTCAACTGCATTAAATGCATACATTGAATCTGTCTGACAGTCCCACGCGCCCCGTGTAAGGATTTGGTCAATCCTTACGCGCCCCGCCTGAGGTTCACAGATCAGAATTTTCAATTTTGGTCCCTGCACTTCAGAAACACGTAATTTGGCCCATTTTTGGCACGTTTAAGCCCCGTTAACCTCATTTCAAGGCTCTAAGATGAAGTTATAGTGTAGGGGACTTGAAATATGCTCAAAAATATTCCGGATGTCGGTTCGTTTGGTCGTACGAACGCGATGTTCGCTTAATTACGACGGAATGCGCATAAGCGCGAAAGATGATCCAAATGACGCGACGAATGGATTTTTCTTATGCCAAACACTAAGGCATAATATTAGGATGCTTACATAAATTTTTGGATGTCCGGGTGTATTCAGAACGTAAGTTATGCGTGAAAGTGCAAACTTGTGCACTTTTTGACACTTTTAGCCCCTGAATGATCCAAAAGTTTGTTTTAGCATACCAAACCCCTCAAAGCCTATTTCTAAGCTATGTAAAGGATATTTATGGTATGTTTAACTTATGGACATGTTCCGGAATGTTCGTTACAGTTCAAATTGGCATACTTTCGCAGTTTGTCAAGTTTAGTCCCTGTAAGCGAATTAACTTGTTTTTGCCATACCAAAGCCTTCAAAACTTATTTCTAAGTTATGTATAGGTTATTTAAGGTATGTTGAGTATATGTTAATGTTCCGGAGTATTTGTCGCATTAAACTGAGTACGTTTAAGCACCAGTTAGCGTATAACTCTCCAGAAAGCAATGTAGAGTTTGAAATTGAACAAAAGTCAAAACATGAAAAATGTAAAACACAACCAAACAAACATTGGGATAAAATAACATTGTTTTATTGATAACTGAACTGTTCACAATGATTACAAGCACAAATGTTACAGTCTCCCCTACTTGTGGAAATTTCGTCCCGAAATTTATTTAGAGGAAACTCGTGGAAAAAGATGCGGATATTTTGCCTTCATTTGATCTTCACATTCCCAAGTAAACTCGGGTCCACGTTTAGATTCCCAGTGAAACTTGACCAAAGGAATGCGCTTGCGTTTGAGCCACTTGACTTCACGTTCCATGATTTCCACTGGTTTCTCGACAAATTTCAGAGTTTTATCAACACGAATTTCGTCAAGCGGTATGTGGAGGTTCTCATCAGCTAAACACCTCTTGAGATTGGACACGTGGAAGGTTGGATGAACATTTCCAAGTTCAGGAGGTAACTCAAGTCTGTAGGCTACCTTACCGATTCTTTCGACGATCTTGAATGGTCCAACGTATCTAGGTGCAAGTTTTCCTTTCTTTCCGAATCTGATCACACCTTTCCAAGGTGAGACCTTTAGTAATACACGATCACCGATTTGAAAATCCAAGGGCTTGCGTTTTAGGTCCGCGTAACTCTTTTGACGGCTTCTAGCTATCTGAAGGTTATCACGAACTTTCTTAACCTTATCTGTTGTCTCTAAAATGAGGGCAGGTCCAGTAAGTTGAGCCTCGCTAATCTCATTTCAGCAGACTGGTGAACGACATTTTCGACCATAGAGAGCCTCGAAAGGAGCCATGTTGATGCTGGAGTGATAACTGTTGTTGTAGGAGAATTCAATCAACGGAAGATGTGAATCCCAACTACCACCAAAATCGATCACACAAGCTCTAAGCATATCCTCCAGTGTCTGGATTGTTCTTTCGGATTGACCATCCGTTTGCGGATGATAAGCTGTGCTCAGATTAAGTTGAGACCCCATAGCAGATTGCATGGTTCTCCAAAAATGAGAAGTGAAACGAGCATCTCTGTCAGAAATGATGTTCAAAGGAACACCATGTCGAGCTACAATTTCATCTACGTAGATTTGAGCAAGTTTGTCAGCCGAAAAATCCTCGCGGATTGGCAAGAAATGCGCTGACTTGGTAAGACGATCAACGACTACCCAGATGGCATCGTGACCTTTCTTTGTGCGCGGGAGTTTGGTAATGAGATCCATAGTAATGTTTTCCCATTTCCAAACTGGGATCTCCGGTTGCTCCAATAATCCGGAAGGACGCTGATGTTCAGCCTTAACCTTAAGACAAGTAAGGCATTTGGATACGTATAAGGCAATGTCTTTCTTCATACCAGGCCACCAATACTGAATACGAAGATCCTTATACATCTTATCTGAGCCAGGATGAATAGAATAGCGAGACTTATGGGCTTCATCCATAAGTAAGGTACGAAGATTATCTTGGCTCGGGACCCACAAACAGTCCATGAAGTAATATGATCCATTGTCCTTCAGTTCAAGAGCAGGTGTTATGTGATAAGGAAATTCCTTATCCATCAAACCTTGTGAAACACAAGCTTGTTGAGCCTGAGAAATACGAGCTTGGATATCGGTTTGAATAACAGATTGGACACGTACACAATGAAGCTTAGTACGTTCCTTGCGACTCAATGCATCGGCTACGACATTCGCCTTACCGGGATGGTAGCGGATCTCGCAGTCGTAGTCGTTTAGAAGTTCAACCCAACGTCTTTGCCTCATGTTGAGTTCCTTTTGATTGAAGATATGTTGAAGACTTTTGTGGTCAGTGAAAACCACACATTTTGTACCGTACAAATAGTGTCTCCAGATCTTAAGAGCGAAGACAACTGCACCCAACTCAAGATCATGAGTGGTGTAGTTTTTCTCATGTATCTTCAACTGCCTTGATGCGTATGCTATGACTTTGTTTCTTTGCATCAGGACGCAGCCAAGACCTAATTTAGATGCGTCGCAATAAACGACGAAATCATCATTGCCCTCAGGCAATGTTAGGACAGGCCCGTCGCAAAGCTTTTGTTTCAAAGTCAGAAATGCTTCCTCTTGTTTGACTCCCCAATCAAATGGCTTGTTCTTCTGAGTTAGAGCAGTTAGAGGAACTGCAATCTTTGAGAAGTTCTCAATGAAGCGGCGATAGTAACCCGCTAGACCAAGAAAAGAACGAACCTCAGTGGGAGTAGTAGGTGTATCCCAATCCCTAATTGCACTGATCTTGGAGGGATCTACGTGAATACCTTGTTCGTTGACAATATGTCCCAAGAATTGAACCTCCTTAAGCCAGAATTCACACTTGGAGAATTTGGCGAAAAGTTGCTCTTTCTTTAGGAGTTCCAACGTAAGACGAAGATGTTGCTCATGGTCGGCTCGCGTCTTAGAATATATCAAGATGTCATCAATAAAAACGATGATGAACTTATCTAAATAAGGCTTGCAGACCCTATTCATCAAGTCCATGAAAACAGCAGGAGCATTAGTCAAACCGAATGGCATGACTGTGAACTCATAATGTCCATAACGAGTACGGAACGTTGTTTTGGGAATATCTTCTTCATTCACCCGAAGTTGATGATATCCAGATCGCAGATCAATCTTTGAAAAGTAAGAAGCGCCTTGCAATTGATCAAAAGATCATCAATGCGAGGTAGGGGATATCGATTCTTGATGGTAAGCTTGTTAAGCTCACGATAATCGATACACATCCTAAAAGATCCATCCTTCTTCTTAACAAAAAGAACGGGAGCACCCCAAGGTGAAAAGCTAGGACGGATAAAACCTTTGTCGGAGAGCTCCTGAAGCTGTTTAGATAATTCTTGCATCTCGGACGGTGCAAAGCGATATGGAGCTCTGGCAATGGGATTTGCACCAGGTACGAGATCAATACGGAACTCGACTTGGCGTGCTGGAGGTAGACCAGGTAACTCTTCAGGGAAAACTTCAGAATAATCCCGAACGACAGGAATATCTGAAATAGTCTTACCCTTGCCTTTATCTGCTGTAACATGTGCTAAGAAAGCCACATAGTTCTTTCGTAGATACTTCCGTGCTTTAAAACAAGACATGAGTTTGAGACCACCGGCAGGCTTCTCACCACGAACCTGTAGGATCTCGCCTGTCGACAGCGGTACACGAACAATCTTCTCAGAACAAACTATCTCTGCGCGATGCTTGGATAACCAATCCATTCCCACTATAACGTCGAAGCTTCCAAGTTGCATTGGCGTGAGGTAAATAGGAAAAATATGGTCGTTAAGGTTTAACTGGCAGTTGCGTAGAACAGAATTTAGAACAATGGGTTCACCACTGGCAACCTCTACTGTCAAAGGTTTACCTAGTTTCGTTCTAGACACGCGAAGCATTGTCTCAAAAGACAATGACACAAAGCTCTTGTCGGCACCCGAATTAAAAAGAACAGATGCAGGCTGATTATTAATAAAGAACGTACCGTTCACCACTTCGTTGTCTGCTTGTGCTTCTTGTGCATTCATGTTGAAGACTCGACCTCGAGCCTGAGCCTAATTTTGGTTTGCATTCTGGTTCTGGTTGGCTAGCCTTGGACACCGATTTCTGTAGTGGGTCAGATCCCCACAGTTATAACAAGCACCTGGTGGGTATTGTGGTCGTGCATCCTGACCCTGTTGCTGAGCAAGAGGCTGAGCAAATTGTTGAGCAGGGTTCTGAACTGCGCGATTCTGAGCAAACCGACAAACATCGGCAAGATGACCCGACTTCCCACAGTTAGTACAGAAACGACACTGATATTGCGGCTGATGGTGACTGTTGCATTGATTGCACAAAGGTGCACTTCCTGAATAGGGCTTCTTTGCTGGAGGCTGGTTAGGAGCTGCCTGGTTCGCTTGGGCAGTGACAGCATAGTTTTGGGAAGCCTTACGCTTCTTTGCCCTTTTTGATGAACCAGACTCCTTTCCATTCTTGTTTTGACCTTTCTTGCTATCTTCTTTGTCAGCCGACTGCTTCTTGCCCTTGTCACCCTTCCTGTGTAACTTATTCTTTCGAATCTGCGACTCAGTCAACGTCGCTGATAACTCGATCGCCTGACGGAGTGTGGTAGGGTTGCTACCAATAAGGATGTCTTGTACCGAGTCAGGCAGGCCGTCGATGTACCTTTCGATAGCCTTATCGAGTGGGGTAACCATAGTCGGGCAAAGCAGACTCAACTCCTCAAACCTATCTGTATAAGCCCTGTGCTCGCCACTATCTTGCTTCAAAACATCAAATTCTTTCTCCAACGCTCGTTGTTCATGACGAGGACAAAACTCCCTCATCATAAGAGCTCTCAGTTCAGCCCATGTCTGAGCTAGAGCAACTTCTGCACCTTGATCTCTCATAACCCCATTCCACCATGTAAGAGCCCTCTTCTGAAACACGCTTGAAGAAAACTCGACCTTGCGATTATCCGGACACTTCACGTGGCGAAAAGTGTTCTCGATGCTCTCGAACCACTAAAGAAGCCCAGTTGCTCCCTCAGAACCACTAAACTTGAGTGGCTTAGCCGAATTAAAATCCTTGTATTTGCATGTACCATTGTTGTTGTTGTTGGCCTGGTTCCATTGAGCAAAGAGATTTGGGAATTGAGCAGCCATCTGCTGCGCAATAATTTCTGCCAGCTCGGCAGTAGCTATCTGGTTGTCGCGTCGAGGAGGCATTCTAGAAGAGAAAAAAAACATGAAATGAAACGAGTGAGATGATTGGATGAAGAGAATGAGATGAAGCAAAATCAACAAAAGCAAAGATGGCGGTTATGCATCGCAAAGCAAACAAGCGACATGAAATGTCTAGTCAAAGTAAATGGGTCAGAATTAGTGTATTGCGAAGACATGCTCGCCTATAAGTGAACACTCACCCTAAGAGTTCCCAGGTAAGAGTGACTGGTCCGATTATGTGGATTTGTACGAACACTCTAGCCTTAGACAGAAAACCCAGGGTACATGCATTCACTCTTCCAGTTCGCACGTGTTCACACTATTAACCCAAAAATTTGACGAGATTTTTGAGAATCCAAAGGGTTCAAAACCATATAACAGAGGGTTCAAAACCTGGTAATCAATCATCCTAGAACAGATGATTAATTTTCAAAGCGGATTCGGAACCGAAGTTCCCGTTGTGGTTATCACCTAAGGATAGGTGATGTGCATGTTTTAAACTCTAAACACAAGATAACTTGTGTTAGGGTCCTAGAAAGTTATAGTCTAGGTCAAAGCATTACTAATAACCTAATTCCCTATAACCAATGGCTCTGATACCAACTCTTCTGTCACACCCCGACCGCGTATAACATGCAACCGCGGCGGAAAACGTCGGGGAGTGTTATGGACAGAATTAATTGTTATACAACCATGGAAATTAAAGTTACATTTTATTTATTAAACAAGGGTAGTACATTGTCTTAAACCGGAAAACAAAGAGTTTATAACATAGTTAACTAAGTCTATCTTCAGTTTTAGTCTCTAAGGCACAGGTCCGCCCTAGTATCGTGATCAACATCCTATGGAACAGCTCCTGAAAACACATGTGAAAGTAGGTACGTCAGCATAAAAATGCCTGTGAGATACATAGGTTTTGCGAAAATGGGATTCATGACTTGAGTTTAAAGAATGTTTAATAACAGTCAGTCATGAACCTTGTAATTTGTCTTGCTTTGTAAACCATTTAAAAAGAACGATAACATCAGATGATATGTATAGATAAGTGCAAGGTTAAACGAGTAACCAAGTAAAATGAGTTGAATAAGATAAGTTGTTTGTGAAAATAATGTCTTGCGAAGAATATGTTATTAGTGTAAAATGTAATGTGTCTAAACTGAAATGACTTAGATAACGCTACGATATGTAATACTATACAAGCATTTATATATAGGAAGTACCAGCGGTGTATCCACCATGTTTGTATCATATTACATACGCCACGTTACTCAAATCATTTACCCAAACCAATCCACCATGTAAATTGTTCATGTATAAACCAAATGTCAAGTGTTATTGTGTAAACCATGTCAAATGTTTATGTTCAATGTAAATAATGTAATGTGTATCCCAAAATGTATCATGTATGGTAAGCGAAATGTATCAACTTAAACCATATGTAAAATGCACAAAACAAGTCGTTGAAGTAACACGTGGTTTAAATCAACGTTATGTTCTGTGGAAAAATGCATGCTCTATTGATATTAACATTTATGCGGTATTGTAAAATATGCATGCATCCAAGCCTTGAGACTGTGGCGATAAACCCTCAAACAAATTAAAGGTTTATCTAAGTTATGTATATCGAATTCGGTCATTCCTTCCAATCCTATCAAACCCAGGATTTCAGAAACGGGAGTTGTCAATTCCTATGGTACCACTACCTACTAACGAACGGCGTAGCTAATGTTAATGAATGTATTGTCCCATGTTAAACAAACCAAATGTCATAACAAAATGAAGGCATGTGATGTAAACAATTGTACTAAGTATGCTAAGTAAACATACGCAGCAGAAATGTTCATGTAAATCAATGTGTCCATATGCTGAGTAAACATATGCAACAGAAATGTTCATGTAAATCAATGTGTCCATATGCTGAGTAAACATATGCAACAGAAATGTTCATGTAAATCAATGTGTCCATATGCTGAGTAAACATATGCAACAGAAATGTTCATGTAAATCAATGTGTCCATATGCTGAGTAAACATATGCAACAGAAATGTTCATGTAAATCAATGTGTCCATATGCTGAGTAAACATATGCAACAGAAATGTAATGTAAATCAATGTGTCCATATGCTGAGTAAACATATGCAACAGAAATGTAATGTAAATCAATGTACTAAGTACACACACAATGGGCATACATAGCATGAAAAGTAATGAAATCGTGTACTATAATGTACTAACAACATAGCAGGCATATGATGTGAAAACATGGAAAGCATGAAAGTAACAGATAGGCACATGTGTTTCACCCCAAAACAGTTTGGAAAACAGTAAAAGATGGGGTTCTATGTACTCACCTGAGATTGCTTTGGAGTTCTTGTGTAATAACCAAACAATGCTAGGTCACAGAATATCAAACGACACCTAATAGGTAGCTATGTTAATATACCGGACCTAAAATCGGAGGAACGGATAGTATGCGGGTTCGTAAACCAAACGAGTATGGGGACTCGTGTAATATGGTTTAACAAAGCCTACATACTAAAATGAAACTTAACCTAGGTGCTTGCGACCCATCACGACCCGCTTAGGTAGCTTATGCTACCTTACGCGTCGTTCGCGTAGAACGCGTCTGGAACGCCTAACATCGGGACCACAAGGTATAACCTCGGAAGGTTATAGCTATGGTCACCTAATGTGTTTGGTCGGATCCTAATGATCGACCAAATGGGTCGGGTTCGAAAGTATAATCGATGGTTTAGATCGCTTACCTTACGATCCTATATAAGCACTAAACTAAAAGTGACGAGCTAAGCATGTTAGAACATGCTTAACTAAGTTTAGAAAAAAGGTTTGACATCAAAACAAACGGATTTGATGCCCACGAGTAGTTTGGTTACAAAATATGCAAGAATGCACATTTTGGCCGAAACTACGACTCGTCACTGAGCCTAGATAACGTGGTGATCAGTAGGTATAGTCACTACGGACTATAACCATCGTGATCACGCTCACGTTATGAAGTTCCATGAACTTCGCATCGACCATAAGCTGGTCAATGCAGAAAGTCAACAAAACGTTGACTTTCGGACTCGAAAAGCGATAAAACAACGAAAGAATACTTACGGAGGGTCCCCGAATGCTAATCTAGATCAGAGAAACTCAGGTATGAAGCAATACTTCAACTTAGAGCTTTTAGATCTGATTCTTGTGATTTTTACACAAAAGGGGGGGGGGTATTTATAGGAAAAGTGGAACCGTTAGGATCGTTTATCGAATATCGTGCCGCGATCTCGTGCGTACACTTGTCGAAATGTTGTGGTAAGTCAGAAAATGCCCCTTGGCTCTTGATTGGGTGAAAGGGCATCGCCCCTTGATCGAACGAAAGGCCAACTGCATTAAATGCATACATTGAATCTGTCTGACAGTCCCACGCGCCCCGCGTAAGGATTTGGTCAATCCTTACGCGCCCCGCCTGAGGTTCACAGATCAGAATTTTCAATTCTGGTCCCTACACTTCAGAAACACGTAATTTGGCCCATTTTTGGCACATTTAAGCCCCGTTAACCTCATTTCAAGGCTCTAAGATGAAGTTAAAGTGTAGGGGACTTGAAATATGCTCAAAAATATTCCGGATGTCGGTTCGTTTGGCCGTACGATCGCGATGTTCGCTTAATTACGACGGAATGCGCATAAGCGCGAAAGATGATCCAAATGACGCGACGAATGGATTTTTCTTATGCCAAACACTAAGGCATAATATTAGGATGCTTACATAAATTTTTTGATGTCCGGATGTATTCAGAACCTAAGTTATGCGTGAAAGTGCAAACTTGTGCACTTTTTGACACTTTTAGCCCCTGAATGATCCAAAAGTTTGTTTTAGCATACCAAACCCCTCAAAGCCTATTTCTAAGCTATGTAAAGGATATTTATGGTATGTTTAACTTATGGACATGTTCCGGAATGTTCGTTACATTTCAAATTGGCATACTTTCGCAGTTTGTCAAGTTTAGTTCCTGTAAGCGAATTAACTTGTTTTTGCCATACCAAAGCCTTCAAAACTTATTTCTAAGTTATGTAAAGGTTATTTAAGGTATGTTGAGTATATGTTGATGTTCCGGAGTATTTTTCGCATTAAACTGAGTACGTTTAAGCACAAGTTAGCGTATAACTCTCCAGAAAGCAATGTAGAGTTTGAAATTGAACAAAAGTCAAAACATGAAAAATGTAAAACACAACCAAACAAACATTGGGATAAAATAACATTGTTTTATTGATAACTGAACTGTTCAAAATGATTACAAGCACAAATGTTACAACTTTCTATCTCAATAATCACTACATTATAGTGCGATTTTCATCACCAATCAATGATTCAAACACCCGATCAACGTGTTCTTCAGTTTTTTTTGTAGAAAACCCAGTTTAATTTCATAAAAAATCTCGTTTTTTCCGGTGATTTTGGAGATAATCACTCGATTCGTTCGATTCGAGCGCTGATAATTTTTTCAATCATTCAAAATTCGTCAATTGTTGAAGAAATCACTTCGATCCATGTAAGAATTTCTTTAATTTCGTTTTTACGATTTGGGTTTTTGATTTAGTTATTGCGTTTTACGATCATGGTAGCGGGGTCCGGGGGCAGCGCCCCTGGTAGCGGGGTCCCAGGGGCGGCAGCCCCTGGCGGGGTCCAAGGGGCAGAGCCCCTGGCTGGGGTTGAGCTGTGATAAAAATGCATCAGAAAAATTAATTTTCCAGAAATTGGCTCATTTCGAAGACAGTAATTCGTAGACAATTCAGACAGTTCACAGACAATTCACAGACAGTTCCTAGACAGTTTTATGTGCCCATTGCATTTTAGAAATAAGAGAGTTTTATGGGTTTTCTGGCTATTGGGTTTTAGAAAAAAACACATTTTTAAGTGTTTTTAGTCATTGCGTTTTAGGTAAAACACATTTTTGAAGTGTTTTTAGTCATTGCGTTTTAGGTAAAACACATTTTTTAGGTGTTTTCAGTCCATTGCGTTTTAGAATGAGTCATTTTAAGTGTTTTCTGGCCATTGCGTTTTACAAATAAGACATTTCTTTGTGTTTTTTGGTGCATTGCGTTTTAAGTAAAACACATTTTATGTGTTTTTAGTCCTTTGCGTTTTAGAAAGTACATTGTCTTTTGAGTTTTTTGGCTATTGCGTTTTAGAAATAAGACATTTCTTTGTGTTTTCTGGCCATTGCGTTTTACAAATAAGTCATTTCTTTGTGTTTTTGGTGCATTGCGTTTTAGAAAAATGTCATTTTTTAGGTTTTTTGTTCATTGCGTTTTACGTAACTGGGGGTTTTGTTGTTGCGTTTTACGCAACCGGGTTTAAAATTTTTTTTTTTTGAAAATATAGCAATAGTATACTCGTTTAAAAGATTAAAAAACGCTCGTTTTTTTGGTGCAATTTTTATAAAAAAAAATAATGTCGTATGAAAGAGTTATTAACGTTTAAAAATGGGGGGGAATTGAAGTAGAGAGAAACTATTGGCTTGAATTGACTAGAATGCCCCTAAACAAACTCACGCGCCTCTTTTATTTCCTTCAATTTCCATCATTTAATCTTAGCCCTTGATTTACTAAATGGATGGTCAAGATCACTTCCTAGCCTTCCTAACCAAATAAACTTGTTATTGTATTATAAATCTATATTGAAAAAAACATCTAAATGTGTATTTTTGAGAAATAGATTTTTATATGGTTTCAAATGATTTAACTTTTTGTCATTCTTTTTTTAAATTAGCTTTTACCAAACAAATGTATAAAATAGTTATCTTCACCTAAATATACTCATGCTCGTGTCAAGTTTGTCAAATATAGATATAATTTATTAAATATAATTTAATTTAATAAATTATATTTAGTTTAAATCGACAAGTACAATATTACCTAATTTTGCATTTAAACTAGTTTTAAATATAATACTCCTATTCCAATTGATTCTTATTGTTTTGTCATTATGTATATAATATGATATATTATAACAACAAAATTTACATGAACCTTTTACAGCTTCACTAATATGTTACATTAATATACAAATGATTAATATATGATTTATATGCTTCAAAAACTAAATAGAGAAAACAAATATTTAATTAGAAAGACTTGAAGAAAGTAGATCGTCTAAATATATCATTATTTTCTTTAACTAGAGAGGGAATGCAATAGTTTAGTAATCATGTTATAAGTGTAAGTTAAAAACAAAAAGTGTAAGATTAATTAAAATATCTATATTTATTTAAATACTATAAATTAGCAACATTTTGATATAGAGGTGTCAGGGAAGTTGGGGTGGTTCCGTGATGGAACACCTTCACGAGTGATGCCATGCAACAATCCACCGCCACTAACCTTTTCCATGCGTGATAGCATGCAGAATTTCAGATTCCGTGATTTTTTTCACGCCGTGATGGTTTTATGTTGTGAGGGTAGTTGTTGGTTAGGGGGAAATTGTTGGGTGTGGTGATGAGTGATGACCATTGTCACTAAAAAAAGTTGTGAGTGATGAAAAAATGGTTGATAACATGGCGAAACTTGATTGGGTGTTGTGAGTGATGAATGATGACCACCCCCACCCCCCTTATACTACATGTTTAGGGAAGCTTTCAAAAAACAAATATGATGTTACATTTTTGTTCCCAAAGTTACTTGATTTTTTACATTTAATCCAAAAGTTTTTATCTTTTTCAATTTAACATAAAACTTTTTTTACTTTCAACTTTAGTCCTCTATATTTTTCATATTTCGCAAAATTTTCGTTTTACGTTTTGTTTAAAATTTTGCAAGTTAACATGACACAACGTTCGTGTGTGGTTCAACGTATTTACATTTTCATTTACGCTTCGTTATAAATTTAGTGAGTTAACTTGATGCAACGTGCGTGTGTGGTTTAAGGCTATTATTTCGTTTATTTTTTTCCCGTTTGACAGGTCCATCGCAACGCGCGGTTCCTAAATCGAGTTAGTTACTATTTTTTATGTTTTACGTTTCGGTCTAATTTCTCCGCATTAACACGCCGCAACTTTATTGTTGGCGATCGCTGACGATAATGTAACGTTATATTGGTGTTATTTGTCACGGTTTTACATCCACTAAGTGCCTTAATACTAGTTATAATAAGATTGTTAGGCTAGTCGGTATGGGGTTCGGCCCCGGTGCGTCGCGGTCCGGCGCCGGAGCCAACACCGTGCCGCCCCCTCCGTCCTGAGCTCCGTCCCCGTCGCCAACGTCCCTTCTTCGCCGTTCGGGACGATCCTCCAGGTGGGCCCCACCCCCGTCGCCGGAGCCAACACCATGCCGCCCACCCCCATCGAGCTCCGTCCTCCGTCGCCGGTCTGTCTGCATACCGTGTAGTCTTATATATTAATATCCATCATAACACAGGCCACCAGCCACTCCCTCAAACCTGTCTCACCAACTCGCATCTAGAAGCAATTATAGAGCAACTCTTCTCCCACCCCCACCCCTACCCCACCCCACCAATATATACATATACAGATATGTATGTATATACGTATAGTCAAAAGATTATAAAACCCTACTTCAACTTCATAAACTGGCCGGCCTTTGCCCTCCATATATCCACCAAAGGATAAATTTTCTCGACAACCCCACAAAAAGAAAAGCAAATAATCCACAAAAATCAGGAAAAAAAAAAGATTGAAAAAAAAAAAAAGAAAAGAAAATGGGAAGATCACCTTGTTGTGAAAAAGCACACACTAACAAAGGAGCATGGACTAAAGAAGAAGATGATCGGTTAATTGCTTATATAAGAACTCACGGTGAAGGCTGCTGGCGGTCCCTTCCTAAGGCCGCCGGACTCCTCCGCTGCGGCAAGAGCTGCCGTCTCCGGTGGATCAATTACCTCCGCCCTGACCTCAAACGTGGCAACTTCACCGAAGAAGAAGATGAACTCATTATTAAACTCCATAGCCTTCTTGGTAACAAGTAAGCTCATTTTTTCAAGCTTTTTTTCAAATTTGCTTAAATTTTCTATTTTTATATGTGTAATTGTTATATTAAAGAATTCCCAGATGTGTATTTGGTGAAATATAGGTACCCAAGTTAGTAGAATTTTAAAGTATTTTAATTAATTGTGTTTTTTGTTTTCATCAAGATTTCTTTAAATTTCTAAGTTTTATAAGTATAATTGCTATATTAAAGAAATAAAAAAAAATCCCAGTTGTATTATTGGTGAAAAATACGTACCCAATATATAGAACTTGAAAATATTTTAATTAATGGCGTTCTTTTTTTCTAATCTTTTTTTTTATATATATATATAAAAAAAATAGATGGTCGTTGATTGCTGGAAGATTGCCTGGGAGGACAGATAACGAGATAAAGAATTACTGGAATACCCATATCCGAAGAAAGCTCTTAAACCGGGGTATTGATCCTGCGACTCACCGCCCGGTTAACGAGCCTCCAACTAATTTTCCCACCACCACAACCGCCACCGAAAACAACAACAATAACAATAATAACAATAATAATTCATTTCTTGACGCGACCACCACCACCATATCCTTTGCAACTACTTCTCAAACCACTCATCATCTAGTTAAACAAGAAGTAGAGGAAGAAACAAAGTATAATTCCGATGGCCGGAAAATCAAGAACCGGTTGCCGGAAATTCAAGAAAGATGTCCTGATTTGAATTTGGAGTTAAGAATCAGCCCACCTCATCATCAAAACAAAAGTTCATCATCATCATCATCCTCATCATCATCATACATACATCCACATGTTCAACATGAAAACTACCACAACTACCACCATCATCACCGGCATGCAGTTACGGGTGGTACTACTATATGTTTTTCATGCAGTTTAGGTATAGAGAATAGTAAGGAGTGCAGTTGTACAGCCAGTATCAATGGTACAAGCAGTAGCAGCACTGGTTATGATTTCTTAGGGTTGAAAACTGGTGTTTTGGACTACAGAAGCATAGAGATGAAATGATTTCTCAATTCTCATTTGGATTTTCAGAATTATGTATGAATGAATTTACACTATAACAAAATGGGGTAAAGATATTTCTGTATTTTTTCTCATCTTTGTCAGGATAATTTTTGTATCCTTTTTTTTCTAATTTACAAATGTAAATTTATAATACTATCAAAATTTTCTAAATCGGATCCTGTGTTACAAACTTATATTTATTATAGAAGGATGTATGAAATTCCCTCAATTTTTCTTTAAATAAATATAGTTTTTGCTACCAACTGTTATTTTTTGTTATTTATAAAATAATAGTGCAGCAGTATTAAGTTTAATCAAAATACATATATAGTAATATAATAACAGTACTTCTACCAAGTTGATACTTTTCATATATTTTGTTTTTGGAGAAAAGGATTTTTCTTTTTTTAAAGTCATGGACTTATTTTTTTAGGCAATTATTTTCACAAAGCTAAAGGTATAACAACAGAAACAATGATGTTAATATCTCAATTATTTCGTAAATAAGATTAAAAATGAGTACAGAATTTCAAATTATATATCTAATTATTAGTTATATATATATCAAAGATATTATTTAAAGAACAATGATAAGACCATCCGTAATCGTTCAAAATTGAGCCTTTTTTTGGGATGATAACACCGGAGCACGCTGGAATCTCCTCCCCAATGGGCTTTTTTGACCAAAAAACTGCCGGAGCGTTTTAAAAACAACGCCAGAGAGAAGGATTGCTGGCCAATGAATGTTTTTTCTTTTAAAAATTAAAAAAATAATAATTGGTTAATTAAGGGAGTGTCACGTGTCGAACAACGCCCAAGTGTGGGGGCATTATCCCACTACTCCCATTTCTTCAAAACGCCCCTTTGCTGACTAGGACGACACGTGACGAACAACGCCCAAAGTTGGGGCATTATTCACCATAACCACTACGCATGATCTAAGAGAAAGATAAAAGCCCACTTAATTAATATGCCAACTTATAGATTTATTGAGTTTAGACTGAAATATTTTAGAGCCTTCTGTGAATCTTAACACACCAATCAAATGTTTATAATTTATTTGAATCAAACATAATAAAATTAATAAATCATGTAGTAATGATAATAAATTAGGGTGAAGTTTAGTCTTATTTCAACACATTTAGAAGAGAATTTGTCCCAGTAGAATAAAAGGTAGGCATATGCATATCAGCATTTGTCATATCTCTACCAGTTTTCTTGAAAAGAGTTTTGTACTCTTTAGGGTTGTTCAAGAGTGTTGCCTTGGATACATTGCAATTACATGTAGATTTGCATTTGAAGTTGCAGTCCAATGAAAGATAAAAAGAAAAGTTGAGATATAGGCCCATGTGCCTACCTAATTCTCCTTTAGTTTATATTGGGCCAACCTTTATTTTGTTTTATTATAATATTTAAATGTCTTAAATATACAATAATATTACAATTATAACGTGTAAACACTATAACAGTTTGTTTTTTAGGGGAAAATGCATGTAATTTTAAAATTTGGATAATATTTTACGTAAAGTAGCCACCATGACAAGTCTTGCTCTAGTAAATTCTCTCTCATTTGACTTCCAATATTTTTTCTTTCTTTTCCACTACGGGAAGAAATTGATGTTTTAGAACTGACTTAGATATTTTACTTGCTACATATCATACAGTTCTATCTTAAGTTTACACTTGATATATTTTTTTTTTTTGAAAGGCAAACAAATAAGAACTAGGCTAACACATATTAGTCCAGCACCAAATTACATCACCAAAACAAATTACATTACAGCAGATTTAAACAACTATTAAGCTCAAAATTGCACCATTCCTCCCATGAGATCCCCTGCACCTTGGATCGAGCCTTGAACCAAAGAAAACTCATTATCTTGATCTCCTCCTTAAGTCTCTCAAAAGATACTTGCTTCCTATTAAAGACGTTGTCATTCCGGCTTTTCCACATACACCAAATAGCGGTTTGAATAACTGCATACACCACTTTTTTTTCCATTTTTTGGACCCTCGGATATGGTAATGAAGATTGACCAAATCTCTGGGTTCAAAAATGAAAAACGCAGCCACTTTACACCAAGATGCAACAAAATCCCACACTCTTTGAGCTAGTTGGCAGGAAACAAAGAGATGTCCAGCGTCCTCATCATAATCTCCACATAATTTGCAGCGAATAGAATTAATCTGCACGTTTCTTCTCACCAAATCCATCATTGTCGGCAGCCGGTTTAAACTCAGCCTCCACACCATAAAATTCACTTTTAATGGCACCCAACTGTTCCACTTGAAACTCGTATGCAGATTATAAAAAGACAGCTGTTGTACCCGCACCCTTAAGCTTCGAACAGAGAATTTTCCAGACCCGTCCAGCATCCAGGTCCAACTGTCATTACCCGGCCCAAGCGAAACCGCTTCCAACTCAACCGAGAGGCATGCCAGTTCAGCCAGTTCAGCAGCACTACTCGGTTGACGAGTCCAACAGTAGCTTATCATAATCATCCCATTTTCCATTCTGATACGATCGACCACCAATACATTTTTTTTCTTTCAATACTGTATAAGTTTGGATACCTCTCAGCCAACGTGGAGTCTGATATCCAGCATTCTTTCCAAAAACAAATCTGTTCCCCATTATTTGCTTTGCCTTTAAACTGTTTTGACAGGTTAATACCCAACTTTTCAAAGTCAATGGCAATTCTTCCAACCTGCTTCCACGGGCCAGCTGCATTAATCTTTAACGGAATGAAGTTCCAATTCCTGGAATTGTGGTGTATGGACCACACTACCTTCCTCCATAAACTGCCCGTGTCAACCTTGAACCGCCACCACCACTTCGCCAACATGCTAATATTAATGTCACGCAAAGAAATAATTCCAAGGCCCCCTAAATCCTTAGGCGTCAATATATTGTTCCAAGAAACCCAAGTAATTTTAGAATGGTCTGGTGATGCACCCCACAAAAAATCCCTCTGAAGTCGCTCCAATTGATTAATAATCTGGACTGGGGCTTTAAACAGAGAAAAAAATAGGTGGGAAGAGAGCTGAGTACAGATTTTATTAGTGTCACTCTCCCACCAAAGGACACGGTTCGCCTTCCAAACTGAGAGCTGCTTCTTAAAAGTGTCCACCACTGGTTTCCAGTTCTTAGTTAAATTCATGTTTTCACCTACTAGCAAACCCAAGTGCTTGAAAGGAAGGGAACCCATTTTACATCTAAGGATATTTGCCATCGCTTGCGTTTGACCTTCATCCACACCCACACCAAATAAATAACTTTTTCGTACATTGACCCGCAGACCCGAGACTAAATAGAAACATCGTAGGATTCTATATATGTTTAGAACATTATCAGTAGACCACTCTCCCAAAAACACTACATCATCCGCATATAGGAAATGCAAAAGATATGGACAATTTGGAGAGCATGTGACCCCCTTATAAAGCCCATTATTGCATGCACATTTAATAACCCCTGTCAAAGCCTCCATAGCAATTAAAAATAAAAATGGTGAGAGCGGGTCCCCTTGTCTTAGACCTCTGAAGCACGGGAACTCTTGGGTTGGGGACCCATTAACAAGTACTGAAGCGTGGGCAGACGTAACAGTGGCCATAACACATGACCTCCATATTGGAGGAAAATTCATTTGTGTCATAATTGAATTGAGAAAACCCCAATTCAACGAGTCATACGCCTTTTCGATACCAACCTTGAAAATCATCCCTTTCTTTTTATTTCTTTTCATCCAAGGGATAATTTCATTGAGGATGAGTGGACCATCCAATATACTTCTACTTGCTAGAAATGTCGTTTGCTCTTCGGAGACCAACTTATTTATCACCACTTTTAGTCTATTTGCCAATACTTTTGCCACAATCTTATTGATACACCCAATGAGACTTATTGGTCTAAAGTCCCCCAAACCCGTCGGATCATTACATTTAGGAATCAATGCAATGAAAGAAGACGTACACCCTTGACTAAGAGAAGCATTAAAGTAGAATTCTTCAAATAACTTACCAAAGTCATGGTGTAGATTATCCCAGCACCGTTTAATAGGTCTGAAGTTTATACCATCTGGACCTGGAGCTCTATCACCTTCACATTCCCATACCGCGCTCTTTATCTCCGCCATGGAAAACGGGGTCACCAATGCATCCGCCTCAGCCGACGACAAGGTCGCTAGAAGCGGACAGACCAAAGTTGGTCTCGTTACCATAGGCTCCTGAAATTTCTGATTGAAATAAGCACATACAAAATTTTTTATTATGGCTGGAATTGTTACCCATTCCCCATCTATAGTCAGCCCATTGATCCGATTCGTACTTGTGTTTGACTTAATTACCCCATGAAAATAAGCGGAATTTTCATCACCATCCGCAGCCTAACGAACTCTAGACTTTTGGCGAAGGTCCATTAATTTAGCTTTGTCAGCCTCGAAAATAAAAGCTTTACAATCAGCCCTCAACTCTAGTTCATGTGGCAACAGACTTCTATTTTCAGCTTCGAAATCCAACGCCTCTAATTTCATCAACTTCTCCGCATACACTCCTTCATTAGCCACTTTATAGTTTGCCACCCGCTTTTTCATATGTAATTTCAACCATTTCAATTTAGTAGCTAAACCCAGATCCGCCCGCCCTGTAAACGTGAATTCCGAGCAAATCTGGTCCTCATAATCCATTAAGCCAGGGATTTCCAGCCATGAATTAAAGACCCGAGTCGGCTTAGGCCCAAAATCGACGGACATTGTTGTTAGTAAAATTGGGCAGTGATCCGACACCTCATTCGACAGAGCCAATAAAGACGCCATTGGCCACTTCGTCATAAAGTTTATACACACCAAAGCCCTATCCAACTTGCTACATTTTATCCCATTATCTGAGTGATACGTGAATTTCCTGCCCCCCATTTGGTACTTAAGTAATTCTGCATCTGCAATGAACTGGTTAAAAAAATTTGCATTGAGGGCAATAAATTCTGAGTTAATACGCTCCTCCGGAACCCAGACGTCGTTAAAGTCCCCTAAAAACAACCATAACCCATCCATAGACATTTTAACTTCCAACAAATCCACCCACAGGCCCCTTCTTTCAACCGCATCATTTTGAGCGTAAACATTTACAACATTAATCAATTCGCCAGACATCCTAACATTACCAGTAACTACCAGGAAATTCCGGCATTTAATTGTGCCTTGTACAACAAAAAATCGATGGATCCCAAATTGACAAGAGTCCACCTGACCTACCCACAACATTTACTTTCTCGAACTCAAACCGTGAACGGCCCCAAAATCTACTAATCATAAAATTAGAATTTTCATCCATCTTGGTTTCTTGTATTGACACAAAGTGTGCCCCATGTGATGTTTTTATACCCCGAATCCATTCCGATTTCCGTTAGTCCCTGACCCCCCGAAGATTAACTCACAGAAAATTCTTGAGTGCACATTTGATTCGCCCTCACCAATAATTAAATCACTTACCTGGTCGTGGAAACCAAATAATTGAAAACCCACTTTTGTTCCAACCTTAACCGTCTCTGTTGTTTCCAATCTGATACTCTGTTCTTCTTCCAGCCTTTCTGATCCAGCCTCTTGTGAACAATTAACAATGACCGACTCATTATTACCTGCGCGTTCAGCATGGGACTCCACGAATCCAATCGGAATTTGAACACTCTCCAAACCTACACCCTCTTCGGTTCTATGGGTGCTTTGTTCAGGATCGAGGGGGTCCCCATCAGTACGTTCGTTTACGTTCAGGTCAATGCACTGGATTCCATTACTTTTAATATCTTGGGCCAGTTCTGTAGTAGGTTGGGTGTGTGTATACATAAGGCTTTCTAGAGTTGGGCTCCTATGCTTCCTGGGCCGATTGCGAGATCTAGTAACAGGCCCGCCTTCTGGGCTTTTTCCAATATTAAACCCATTTAACAGTTCTTTTAGGTCCCACCAGTTCTCCTTAACCCCATGTGCCTGGGAACCTTTTGTCAGTGTATCATCATTAAATGCAGCCGCCTCTCCCCCTCTCGTATGATCCTCCCCACAGTTGATTTTTTTGCTTCATCCCGGTTAGCAGTCTCCGGCGACCGAACTACATCACTGTTTGGCCGGACCTCTCCTTCTTCCAGCATACCACCATAACCCAACGCTGACTCCGCCGTACTCTTTCCCAGACTTTGATTCACCGACGACAAGTCTTGAACCATGTTATGAAAATCACGATCTTGTTCCTCCGTCACCCAGACACAGTAGCGGTTTCCCCCTCCCACCATCTCTATTTCCTCCTCAATCTTCCTTCCAGAAGTTGTGAGAACACACACTTTTCCATCGGCATTATCCGAATCCGCCCATGAAAAAGTTGAATTCGCCACAACCTTTCCAAACAAGCCTCCAACTCTATCAAACATTTCGTTATCTCTATATTGAATCGAGATGCCTCTAATACATATCCAAGCTAGGCGATCAAACGGTAAAACCTGCCCTTCCCATAACTCCGTTGTATCAAACCAGTCATTCCAAACTGCCTCCCTCCTCCTTATGAACTCCAGTGCTGTGTTTTTGTTTTTCAACACAATTAAGATCCTCATTCCCCCCACATAGCAAACCAGACTATCCTCATACCCCGCTCCATTTAGAACTTCACGAATCTGACTAAATACCTTCATGTTTTTCATTTCCCCGATAACCGATTGCATTATGCAATGGTCTGGGTACATGGCTATCTTCTCGCCAACCTCAATACTCTTCTTTATCCCTGACGGCGTAGTTGGGCCACCATTCACAGCCTCCTTAAACGACAGGTCACGCGTAACCTTCTTCGCCTCATAACCTCTGACCTCATTCACCATGGGAATGCCATTATTACTCTTGGCCTCCTTTTGGACATACTGGTTGTTACGGGTCATTTTCTGATCATACATATCCTGACTAATATCTTGCTTTTGACTGTTTGTTTGTGATCAGGATACTGGATCGGGATACTGCTAATATCATGGGCGATATCCTGGTGTTAACTAAATTAACCACGTGCAGGTTAGAGGCCGTGGGTTACTAACGATCAGATGGACTTCTTCTCCTCAAGACTCGGGCATATCTGTTATGTGAGAGACGTTGAACCCGAAAGACCAGGTCTACAACGTTCGAGTGGGGAATATTCGCCGGATCCCGGTTATTTAGGATAGTTTGTTGCATTTGTTTTACTATAAATAGATGGGGGCGGATCAGATTAAGGCACGCAATCTTGCACACACACTTTCAAACGCTTTTGCTCTCTAGCTCACTGCAAACACTCTACACAAACACTTGTATTCGAATTACCTTGTAACACCTAGTTGATCCGCACCATATCCTGCACTGTATCCTGATATTTGAAGCAATAGAAGAACTAGGCAGCTGCGATTGTCAGCTCCCAAGGTTTTGTGCCGGCGATCTAGATTGATCAAGGGCTTTCCTCGTATATCACGTGTCAACCTTTACTTTTTTGCTCATTGTTTGATCATAGATACAGCTCTATATCCTGAGCCGTATCCTTAAACTGTTTTTGTAATTAACTTGGCTAATATATTTTTCAACACACATTTCTAGCACACTACCTCACTTAACTAATTTGATCACTTAATTACTTCGGTAATTTTTTACCAAAACAATTTGGCGCCCACCGTAGGGCAAGTGGTGCTATCTTTACTCAAAATCTTTGTAAAATCATTTATTGATTTTCTGTTGTCAAAGCTTTTTGCCACATTATTTGCAATGGCCACAAGATCAAGCATGAGCTCCTCCACTGTGTCTGCTACAGCTTCTGCTACTACTGGCTAGGTGCTTCCACCACCTCCTCCAAGGATGCCCGCTCCTTCACAACCTCAGGATGTTATCCCTACTCGGAGTATTCAGGGATCTGCTCCCGTTTTAGCTTCTATTGATGAAATTCTAACCTTATTCGGAAGTATGCAGGAACAAATGAGGCAGCAACAGGAAACAAACCAAATGCTGTTAAGGGAAATACAACTCTTGAAATCCGGTTTAAGTAGATCCACTGAAGATATCCTCACTCCTCTACAGCCTAGGGCTTTGAACTTCAGCTCTGCAGTTTACACTGAGGATAATCGAGGAAATATTGTGCCTAGCCATCCCCAGAATCCTACTCCTGAGATGCCCTCTTCGGTTAGAGTGTCGACTATGAGGAGCTCAGGATATGCTTCAGGATATGGCCAAAATCCTCAGATCGGTAATGTGTCTAATAATAATAATACTCTTGCCACTAACAGTGTTGGATCTTTGCAGGATACAGGTGTGACGTCGGCATTATCTAGGGAGCTTCAGAAGCTGAAGGATATGATATCTAGTGTACCTGGGGTGGTTCAGCCGATCCCTGAAGTGTCCCAGGATAGCCACAAGATATCTCGGTTTGTGCATCCCATTTGTGATGCTGAAATCCCGAAAAGATTCCAAACTCCCAACATGAAGCTTTATGATGGAACCACGGATCCTGAGGAGCATATTGCCCAGTATAGGGAACGGATGGAAATCAACCCTATCCCTCCAGAACTTAAGGAAGCATGCTTATGCAACGGTTTCGGCTCTACTCTAACAGGATTGGCCTTAAAATGGCTGCTAAACGTTCCTCCTCACTCAATTACTTCTTTTGCTCATTTGGTTAACTTATTTAATAGTTAATTTTCTTGCAGCCGGAGTTTTGAGAAATTAACCAGAGACCTTTACAGGATAACTCAAGGACCTCAGGAATCCTTGACGGATTATGTGAATAAGTTTAGCCGGGAATCCTTGGATATCCCGCACCTTGATGTCGCAACAGTTGTGCAGGCTTTCAAGATGGGATTGCAGAAAGATTCCCAGTTTTACCAGGATCTTGTTATGAATCCCTGCAGAAACCTGGATGAAGCTCGTAACAGGGCATTGAGATATATCAGGCTGGAGGATGATAAGAAAATGCAAGAGAGGATGAATGCATCCTCAACATATGAGTCAACTAACAGGAAGTCAGAATCCTCGTACAAGCCGTACCGCTCTAAGCCGTATGGTAGAAATGATAACAAGAAAGTGAATACTGTTGAAGACGAGGATCCTGAGGAGTATCCTGAGTTATCTGAATATTGTTTTTCTGTTAATATACCTGAACTAATGTATGCAGGGTTTAGGAGACAAAGCCAGGTGGCCTCGGAAGAATCAACAAAAGGCTGATTGGAAGGATAAGTCCAAATGGTGTGCCCTCCATGAAGATTTTGGACATGTTATAGAGGATTGCATTGCTCTAAGGAAGGAAATAAGCTATCTCTTGAGCAAAGGTTATCTGAAGGATCTCCTGGGAAGAAAGAAAAACAAGGGTCAGGATACTAAGATAGATCCTGAACGTACAGCATCACCTCCTGCGGATGCCAAGATAATCAACTTTATTTCAGGAGGATCCGACATTTGTGGAACTTCATATTCAGCAGCCAAGAGGCATGTAAAGGAGGCTAAAGCTGAAAGAGGGGAGAGACCGACCAGGATGACAACCCTCACAGCTGATAAAGTGATCACTTTTGATAGCGATGACAGGGATACTGTGCAGGATCCTCACCATGATGCTCTAGTAATAACATTATATGTGGCTAACCATTTTGTACGCAGGATATTGGTGGACAATGGAAGCTCTGTCAACATCGTCAAATATAGGGGTGTTCATCGAATCGAATATCGAATTTTCGAATCGAATTATTCGAATAATTTTTATTTTTCCTTGAATTCGTATTCGATTCGAATTCGATTAAAACTTATCGAATTCGATTCGAATTCGTATTCGAATAAAAAACCCAATTCGTATTCGATTAACAATTCGAATTCGAATTCGAATCGAATTCGAACAAATTCGATTTAATTCAGATTCTTTAAAAACATGTAAAAACTATCAAAATGAAACATAAATTTTAAAGCAACCATAAAGCACGATATCACATTAAAAAGTTCAAAATAAAGTACCATAAGTTTAAAATTCAAAACAAGAAGTCGGGAATAACCAACCCAGACTACAAGTTAATATTTTTAGGGTTATAAATCTATTGATAGATTTGTAACTTAGGTTTTAGTTATGGGCCATGTAGTGGGTTTGGTTGTGGGTAATTTTAATACTTGGAAAAAAATTTGAAAATAATTTATAGTATAGCTTAATAAAAGTTATATATGCATTATATACAAATATAATAAATAAAAATGTATAATTTTTATTCGAATTTCGAATCGAATCGAATTTGAAATTATAAATTCGTATTCGATTCGTATTCGATTTACTTGACTCGAATTGAATCGAATTCGAATTCGAATTCTATAAATCGAAACGAATTCTTGATAATCGAATCGAATTTAAACGAATTTCGAATTTTTCGAATTCGAAACGAATTCTGAACACCTCTAGTCCAATTAGAGACATTGAAGAGGATGAATGTATCCCCAATGTATATCACTTCAAAATCCACTGTACTCGTTGGCTTCAGTGGAGAAGCTAGGAATACCGTGGGAGAGATTAAGTTACCAGTATATGTTGAAGGGGTCAATTCGATACAATGCTTCTGTGTAATGGACTCCCTATCCTGCTATAATATTCTATTGGGCAGGCCATGGTTCCATGATATGAAAGTTGTGCCATCGACTTACCATCAATGCATCAAAATCCCTACACCTTGGGGAGTTGTCAAAGTAGACAGTGATCAGCAGGAAGCAAAGGAGTGTTACTCATCCTCCATGAAATCCTCTACAAAGCCTAATGCAGCATAGCAATTAAAGATACGGGCCCAGGATATCGCGGAAGCTTCGGAGCAGGATGTGAAAAAAGTTATCCTGGATCAAGATAATCCAGATATCTCGGTGCTCGTAGGGGCCAATATCCCGCAGGATATTGAGCATCAATTGACTAACTTTTTGAAATGCAGGATGTCAACATTCGCATGGAAACACGAGGATATGACAGGTATTTCCAAGGATGTTATAACACACAAGCTTGGCATTCACAGTTCATTTAAGCCTGTCCAGCAGAAAAGAAGGAAATTTGCTCCGGAACGAAATGCAATTATTCAACAGGAAGTAGAGAGATTGTTGAAGTAAAAAATGATCAGAGAAGTCAAATTTCCAAGGTGGCTAGCAAATGTAGTAGTGGTACAGAAGAAAAACGGGAAAGAGAGAGTTTGTGTGGATTATACAGACTTGAACAAGGCTTGTCCAAAGGACCCATTTCCTTTCCCTCATATTGACTCAATGGTAGATGCCACTGCCGGCCATGAAATGTTAACCTTCATGGATGCATCCTCAGGATTTCAACAGATCCAGATGGAACCTTCGGACCAGGAGGATACTGCCTTCATGACACCAACAGGTATTTATTGTTATACTGCTATGCCTTTCGGTTTGAAAAATGCAGGTGCAACATATCAAAGATTGGTGAACATGATGTTCAAAGATAAGCTGGGAGACACAATGGAGGTATACATCGATGATATGGTGGTGAAATCTAAAAAAGCTGAGGATCACCTCCAGGATATTAAGGGAGCATTTGATATCCTGGATCAGTATAACATGAAGCTGAATCCTGCTAAGTGCCATTTCGGAGTAGGGGCAGGAAAGTTTCTAGGATATATGGTAACCAAAAGAGGAATAGAGGCAAGCCCGGAGCAGATAAAAGCCATCTTGGATATCAAATCACCTTCAAATATGAAGGATGTTCAACAGTTAACAGTACGAGTAGCGGCATTAAATAGATTTATCTCAAGATCCTCAGAAAAATGCAAGGAATTTTATGATATTCTGAAGAAAAATAAGAAGTTTGAATGGTGGGAGAAGCATGAAGCAGCCTTGCAGGATTTGAAGCAGTATCTATCAACCGCACCTCTACTGATGAAGCCCGAGGATGGAGAACCCTTATCCCTGTATCTTGCAGTATCGGGGAATGCAGTAAGTGCTGTCCTTGTAAAGGATCATGAAGGTCAGCAGTATCCTGTTTATTATGTTAGCAAAAGTTTATTAGATGCTGAAACTAGGTATTCTCATCTAGAAAAGCTAATATTAGCCCTAGTTATGGCATCAACAAAACTTAGACATTACTTTGAGACGCATAGGATTCATGTTAAAACTAATTATCCTGTTAAAAATGTGCTTAGGAAACCAGAGATGTCCGGTAGAATGGCTAAGTGGTCGGTGAAATTAAGTGCTTATGACTTAGTGTATGAACCTAGAAATGCCATAAAGTCTCAGGCTTTAGCTGACTTTGTGGCTGATTTCAGTAGTGACATCCAAAAAGAAGTAGATTTAGAAGTACAACAGCTAGGAGAAAACTTAGAATCCTGGATATTATATACTGATGGTGCATCTAATGTAAGAGGTGTAGGTCTAGGTATACTACTAAAATCGCCACAGGGGGATATATTACCCCAGGCTATTAGATGCAAATTTCCTGCCACTAATAATGAAGCAGAATATGAGGCTTTGATTACAGGATTAGAATTGGCTAAGAACATGAATATTAAAAGTTTGCAAGTATATGTTGACTCCTTGTTAATTACTAATCATTTTAATGGATCCTATGCAGTTAAAGGTGAGAAATTAATCGAATACCTTGATATTCTCAAAAAATTAGCAGGATATTTTGATGTTTTTACACTTGAACAGGTACCAAGAGAGGATAATGCTGAAGCGGATGCCTTGGCAAACTTAGGATCGTCAGTCAGGATACCGGAGGGAACCCAAATACCGATACTTCATATCCTGTATCCTGCTATGGATCCCTTCAAAGCTCAAGATAAAGAGGTAACAAGCATTCAGGATTCTGGTCATGATCCTGAAAAGGATACTGGATCCTGGATGACTCCAATCATAAGATATCTCAAGGAAGGACGCATTCCTGAAGATGAAAATCCTAAGGCATTTAGGATGAAGGTATCACGATTCACCATTATAAATAATATTTTGTATAAGAAATCTCTTGCAGGTCCATACCTAAGATGCTTGAAGGATCCTGAGGCTATGGAAGTGCTTCAGGATATACATGAAGGGGACTGTGGTAACCATACTGGGGGCAGGTCATTGTTTTCGAAAGTATTGAGGACAGGATACTATTGGCCGACAATGAAGAAAGATGCTGCGGAATATGCTCGAAGATGTGACGCATGTCAGAGGCATAGAAACATTCTGCACCAACCAGCTGAACCATTGTATCCTATAGTTTCCCCTTAGCCATTCATGAAATGGGGAATGGACATAGTAGGGAAATTACCAAAAGCTTCAGGAGGAAAAGTCTTTATGTTGGCAATGACTGATATTTCTCTAAGTGGGTGGAAGCTAAAGCATTTGTGCAAGTCAGGGACCAGGAAGTAATATCCTTTATAAAGAGAAATATCCTGACCAGGTTTGGAGTACCAGCTGAAATCATTTGCGATAATGGATCCCAGTTTATAAGCAAAAGGACTACTGATTTTTGCAAAAGTTGGGGAATCAAAATGATCACATCCACACCAGTACATCCTCAAGCTAATGGACAAGCAGAATCCTCAAACAAGATAATTGTCAACAACCTGAAAAAGAGACTAGGAGCCAAAAAAGGAAGATGGGCAGAAGAATTACCCTTTGTTTTATGGGCTGATAGGACAACGGTAAAAAATGCAACTGGCCAAACCCCGTTTTCCTTGGTGTTTGGAGCAGAAGCGGTGATCCCGACGGAAATGGTAATACTTACAGCAAGATCCAGCCTCCGGGATCCTAAGTGGAATCCTGAAATCCTATGCCAGGAATTGGATACTATTGATGAGACAAGAGATGCAGCAAGGCTAAGGATGGCAGCATATCAACAGAGGATATCCAGAGTATACAACAAAAATATAAGAACTAGAAGGTTTCAGGTTGGAGATTGGGTATTAAGAAAAGCTTTTCAGAATACTACCAATCCTGCCGATGGAAAATTAGCTCCAAAATGGGAAGGACCCTATGAGATTGAATCAGAATCAGGGAAAGGAGCGTACCGACTTAAGAATATGGAGGGGGACATGCTACCGAGATCCTGGAATGCTATACATCTCAAAGCCTATTTCAAGTGAGTTTAGAACTTAATTTCTAACTCAGGATGGTATGAATTCTGTCTCTTTTAAATATAATTTACTTTATTTGAACTCAATATTAACTTAAGCATCGGAGGGGTGTTAGCCAAGCTAACACCCACCTTAGTTTAAGGTTGTTTTGCAGAATATGATTCGGGATATAGCTCCAGGATACGCACGCAGGATACTTCGAAAGATTAGAGGATTGGCCCCCTCTCTCACGTTTAAGGGATCCTGATCCCTTCACAGGTTTAAAGCTATTCACCTTTCTCACGAATTGGGTTTAAACACCCTGCCTGGAGCGCAAGTTATCCGGGGATAGTTCAAGGTGGCGGGACCAATTCATGTAAAAGTGGCTGACAATTTCGTTACTGTTGGCTATGCCCTGGATCCTTAAGGTATATGAGGATTGATCACCCTCTCTCGCGAAAGGGTATTTTCATACTCTCTAAGGTTTAAAGGTTTTCACCTTTCTAAGTCTTGGAGTTTATACACTCCCGCCTGTAGCGCATGAAAATTTGGGATTTTCCCCAGGATACTAAGGAGTTATCCCCAGTATATCTTTCGGTTTTGCCTCTGTAATGCAAGAATTGTCTATCCAGTTGGAACTAATGTTCTAAATTTTTCTAAGTGTTTAAAGGCTTCATGCACAGGGGACATTCCTTCTAGAACAATTATGTGAAGCTCAAAGGATCAAGGTGGGGCTAAGTGTCTCGGACTGGGGACATTTTAGTGGGAAAAGTTGCAAAAGGGATTGGAGTTTGATACTAAGGTTACACTCAATTCCTGGTATGATCTTTCTTATGTGAATCTTACACAATTTGATTGATTTTTTGAAACCATATTTAAAGTTTAAGTATCCTGATTAGGATATATTTTAGGGTATATTCTCGAGACATATCCTTGAAATATGATTCAAGATATTTGGTTGGTATGTTCGGGACACGGTACTTGTTAAAAGTCAAAATTGAATTTGTTTATAAATTCTAAGTAAATTATCTTTTTCCTTTGAAAAGTTCTATCTAAAGTACTTGAGATTTTGGAAAGTGAACTATTTTTTAGAAACCCTGTCTAAATTGTTTGGATTTTGAGAAGTCCTATTTGACGAAAGACTTAATAGGATACTACTAATTATATTGATTAGGATATTTTCGAAAGATGGTTTGTGTAAAATTTTGCAAAGTTAAGATCTATACTAAGAAATACAGAAAACAATAACAAGTCAATTGAAAGACAAATTTATTGGAGATAAGCAATGCCAGTTGATAACCGAAGGTTTCGTCCTTAAACCTAGGACCCATCCACCTCCGGCTATCACATTGTCTTAATACCAAAATAGAAATTGTTCATAAGATAAGAAATAAAATTGTTCAAACGAAAGCACAATACTGAGATTTAAAGAAAATAAGTTTTAAGAAGCAACGCCTTCTTCGTTCACGGTAGTTTCGGCAGCATCCGTCTCGGGATCCGCCTCAGCATCCTTCTCAGCACTGGTTGGTTTTTCAACTACTTTTGAAGATTCTTCAGCCGCAGGTGGGTAGAGGTACCGCCAAGATTCTTTAGCTTTGTTTCCCAAGCACTGATGTCCCAAGAAGGGCATTCGAAACCTAGTGCTTTGGCTTCGTGGGCCATCTTTAGCCTGGCTTGGAGAAGAGAGATGACGACGGAACTTTTGAGGCTTTCCCGGTAGTTGACCATGTCCTGTTTATGTTGAGCATGGGCAGCGTCAAGATCGCTCTGAGCTTGAAGAGCAGCTTCATTAAGAGCAGACTGGTGTTCTTGAGTCATAGCCTTGTATTTTTCCTCGTAGTGCCAGGATTTGGCGGCTGCAATCATTCCCTGATCAGAGATGGTGACTTCAGCTTTCTTCAATTTGGATTCAAGCGTCTTGTTGAGCCCACAGGATTCTTGATACAAGTGAACCAGGCGTTCAAGACCCTGCAAATTAAGAAGACAGATATTGATTTTAGGGAATGCTTATAAGGGATATAAGTTGCGGGATATAGTTCAAGGATACTGACCTGGTTGAGAAAAGAAGTCATGAATCCGCCCGCTTCGATGAACCCGTAATTGTCATAGGGAAATGTGTCAGAAATGACGGGAGAATCGGGCTCTTTCCTTTTTCGGGAGCTTGAACTCCGGGGTCTGGTAGCTGGTGAAGGTTTGGGAATGACAATGGCCTTAGAACTGCTAGGTTTGGATGAGACCGTGGCCTTAGGACTAGGTTCCTTTTTGACTTGAACCTGATCAGAATAATTGTCCAGCTCGTCAAGGTCAAAGACGTCAGGGATCTTGGCTGGTGCTGCGCAAAGGGAAAAGTCTTACATCCTTATTATTCTTTACCATATTATATTCTGTTAATTAATTATTTTCAAAGTAATCCTTACCAGACATTTCAGATGATGATTATTGACTAGAGCTCGGGATATGAGTGGTAAAAGTCCTGTCACTTGCAGGTAATTGGTAGACAACCTTGATTCTTTTCTCTGATTCCATAGTAGGGGGAGCTACTTCCTTGAAATTTACTGCAAAAGGATCAAAAAGGAGAATATTAGCAGAAGACAGAAGCCTAAAGATATATGGGAACATTCATGGTCCTACCGGTGGTTAACCACTCCACCGGAAGGCTAGCACCCTCATCAATGGAGTTTCGTTTGACGAAGAAGAACTTGCATTGCCATCCATCTTCGTTTTTGGTGGCTTTAAGAATAAGGGATTTGTTGGAGGTCGAAAAAAGCAAAAACCGACTAGAACCATGAGATCGAAGACGGTTAGCGATTGGTAAATCTTCGATACAAAGATCGGGACAATGAAGATTTTTGATTTGGTTGAGTACGATTAATACCCTCCAGACCATGGGCATGGTCTGTGCAAAGGAGATACCGGTGGTCCGGAAGAATTGCATCATAAATTCGGGAAAAGGGTATCAAAGACCTAGCGAGAAAGGGTATGCTGGGAAACAGACCCAATCAGTAGAAGAAACATCTGATGGAATTGATCGATCGAACGGTCTAAAGACCGTGCTATCGGGAAAAGCACCGGAGGCTCTCAAAGCTGCAATATCTGCATTATTGAAGGCACAAACTTCCTTCTCGGGATTTTTGAGAAGATTCTGCTGCATGAAGATCTAGGAGGATTCACCGGTTTGGGAACAAGTTCTGGTGGCCATTGCGGATAAAGAAGAAAAGATTGGTGAAAGATGAATGAGAAGTAGGGAATTACCTGGAGACTTCGATGAAGATATCTGTTTTTCAAACAAGAAGAGAGAAGATATAGGAGCATTATAGATCTCCATCGAGTAAAAAGCGTGTTGGAAGTTATGATGTGATCTTGACCGTCATCTCGATTTAATTGCCTTGATTCACGAGATATTTTTTTTGGAATATATCCGTTGGATTGGTATACCAACAGATATATTTGGGGACAATTGTTACGGGTCATTTTCTGAGGATACATATCCTGACTAATATCTTGCTTTTGACTGTTTGTTTGTGATCAGGATACTGGATCGGGATATGGCTAATATCCTGGGCGATATCCTGGTGTTAACTAAATTAACCACGTGCAGGTTAGAGGCTGTGGGTTACTAACGGTCAGATGGACTTCTTCTCCTCAAGACTCGGGCATATTTGTTATGTGAGATACGTTGAACCCGAAAGACCAGGTCTACAACGTTCGAGTGGGGAATATTCGCCGGATCCCGGTTATTTAGGATAGTTTATTGCATTTGTTTTACTATAAATAGATGGGGGCGGATCAGATTAAGGCACGCAATCTTGCACACGCACTTTCGAACGCTATTGCTCTCTAGCTCACTGCAAACACTATACACAAACACTTGTATTCGAATTACCTTGTAACACCTAGTTGATCCGCACCACATCCTGCACTGTATCCTGATATTTGAAGCAATAGAAGAACTAGGCAGCTGCGATTGTCAGCTCCCGAGGTTTTGTGCCGGCGATCTAGATTGATCAAGGGCTTTCCTCGTATATCACGTGTCAACCTTTACTTTTTTGCTCATTGTTTGATCATAGATACAGCTTTATATCCTGAGCCGTATCCTTAAACTGTTTTTGTAATTAACTTGGCTAATATATTTTTCAACACATATTTCTAGCACACTACCTCACTTAACTAATTTAATCACTTAATTACTTCGGTAATTTTTAACCAAAACAGTGGTGATCCATCTTCTAGTGATTTTTATCATACTTGGCCAGCGATACACTTAGTTTAGCTTCATATATAGTCACAGTATTCATCCGCTGTAAAGTTGATCTCACATCTGTTATACCTTCACACATCACGAACCCGAAGTAATTTCCACTTGAATCCCACTTTTTCGCCACATACGCATCCTTCACTCTCCCATGAGGCATAAAAGCCTTCCATAAGAATGTGTAGGACACCCCACCAGGTAGATTGGTAACAAAGAAGGTTGTCACTAGTTTCCAGTTTGCCGCACCTCTCCGATTCTTCCTGTATACTACGTCCTCCCATCTCTCTCCCATGACCTTGTCCTCAATTTATTTGTTCAAGTGTCCTTTCCACACTTGATATTTTAAAAGTACGAAATAGTAACACATTAAAGATAGCAAAAAAAGGTCATCATGATTTCTAACAAAAATAAGAGAAAATTTGTATTTCAAAACAAAAATATTGTAACAGAACTATTCTCCTACATAATAGATTTAAATAAGAATAAAGAGCCATTTCGGTCCCTTTGGTTTAGGCGGTTTTGCGAGCATAGTCAAAAGGTTTCATTTACCCTTAGTAAGTCTAAAAGCTTTTCACCATTGCTATTTTGGTCTAACTGACTTAACTCTATCCATGTCCTCCCAGTTAAGTCAGGGGCAACTTAGTCTTTTCTTTTTATTTTATTTATAGCTTTTATTAAATATACTATCCTTGCTCCTCAGTTGATTTATGTAACAACGTATTTTGCTTTTCATTGCTAACTATTTTTTATTTATGTTAAGATGCTAGAAGATATAGTATGCAAATGTAAATAACCTTTAACAATTATGGACTATGTTTAAGAACTATATATATCTTTTCTTCCTCTTATACAATCTGATTCTTTAAAAAAAAAACCTCCTGAGAAGCCCTAAGCGTCTCATAAGCAACACCCAAACACCTGCTCAAATCCACACAAGCTTTACACTTGCAATTGACCGAACCTAGGGTTTTATTACTCTCTCTCTCTCTCTCTCTCTCTCTCTTCGCGTTCTTTTTCGCCACCACAAACTTCTGTTCAATCAGTCTATGGATTTTAATCTCCGATTTAACCGCCGGAGAATCCGGAGCTTTCAATTTAGGGCTCGTAGCGTTAGGATTTACATTCTCCGACAGTTTAGACTTTCTCGTATGCTTTGGATTCGACGGTGTTTCAACTTTGAATTTCATTGTAGTGTTGCCGGAAAAGTTGAAAACAGTGGTTTTAGAGAGAGAGAAAAATGGGGGGTTTGTGAGATTGTTTCCCAATGGATGGTAATCTGGTGTGTGTGTGTATATATATATATATATATATATATATATATATATATATATATATGTGTGTGTGTGTGTGTGTGTGTGTGTGTGTGGTTAGGTTCATGAGTGAACAACATCCTTGTTTGTGAACACAGTGAACTAATCTCAGCCATCCATTTGTTTTTTTTTATTCGAAGGATAGGATTTTAATTTTGCCTTTAATTTTCATAAATTAGAATTAAATCAATTTGTTTTAATTCTAGATTTCAGTTAAATGTTTTCTATTTTGTAGAGATTATACATTTTCCCATGACATATTTACATTTTCTCATTTTCCAACTTCCTTGGATGATGTTTCTGTTATTAATAATTACCAGGGCATGCCGAGTTTTGAAAAAAGCAACGATTTTTTTTATTTTGTCCCAATGGCCTCTCAAGTAAAATATGGATGTACACATCGATACACTTATATATGTTCATTGCTACACTAGTGTACATACACAAGTATACTGTTGTATACTCATTCATTCACTTGTGTATTAAAAAACTTACACTAGTGTACATAATAATATTTACATTTTATAATAAATTGCACACAGTGTCACCAATATCTAGCCAAACCCAAGATAAAATTAAACCATCGAAACAAAAAACATGTTTATGTCATAAAAAAAAACCAACCACGAACCAACATTACCTAACAACCAAAACCACTGTCTTAAACATATTATTGTCTACATGGAACATTCTAAACTCCCCAAGTTGTACGCCACGCGTAGCATGTTAGCATAGGAGCACACTAACTTCACAGCATACTTTTTCCTTAGACGTGTCAAACACGCCCTTTCGTCAAATCTTTCATATGGAAGTACATTAGACATATGCCAAACTCTGTTAGGAATACCAACATTTTCATGTTGATCCCGTTGTTTCATATGGGAAGATTTCCTTTCCTCGGCCGTTAACACCCTACGAAAAAAAGATAGTGTTATACTAATAACAATAATACAAAGATTAACAACATCAAAGTAATGCAACACACACATGCCATCAAAAAACATAAAGTTTCAATCAAATACACATGTGCACAAATCAATTTTATACATGTGTATAATTATAGAATATTTATATTACTGGTTCTTATTTGGAGATTTGGTATAAAATCTGGAATATCACAACACAAAATAGAACAAAGACCTGTATACAAACGTATAACTCTGTATACACATGTGTACACCCCTGTGGTAACTACTCTATATACACGGTTACCAAATATCAGAATGTTTTTTTTAAATAGAGTCAAATAAAAAAAATTTACTCAACTAACCCTAACCTACAACAACTTGCTACATCTCAGAACTATATCCTTCAATCTCAAATACAAAACTATATACACATGTGTACATTGACGTAGTGACAACCCATATAAAAAAACCCGCATACTGTCACGACGATGATAATGAAAAAAAAACAGAGTAACATCATCATTCTTAATCAATTAACCCTAACCTACAACAACTTATTGCCATACTCGGAATAAAGTATTATCAAAACCCACAATCGGACCACAATTTTATGATTACAACTTCAAAAGTTTCTTTAAATTGGGGGTTAACGTAACCCTAGCTTGCGATTACACAGAATCAAACAGAATAGGAATTATACACAATCGAAAACAAATGTATACATTTAATATATTACCTTTGCTTGGATTCCAGTAAGTGTAGTCGCCGATATGCGACACTATTGTGTATTGATGATGGCAAACATCACTCGCCAGTGGGTTTATTAGTGTAGTCGCCCGTGGATAGTAATCTAATATATATATATATATATATATATGTATATATATATATAGGGCTAGGTTCATGAGTGAACAACATCCTTGTTTGTGAACAGAGTGAACTAATCTCAGCCATCCATCAATTTGTTTTTTTTTTATTAAAAGGATAGGATTTTAATTTTGCCTTTAATTTTCATAAATTAGATTTAAATTAATTTGTTTTAATTCTTGATTTCAGTTACATGTTTTCTATTTTGTAGAGATTATACATTTTCTCATGACATATTTACATTTTCTCATTTTCCAACTTCCTTGGATGATGTTTCTGTTATTAATAATTACCAGGGCATGCAGAGTTTTGAAAAAAGCAACGATTTTTTTTTTATTTTGTCCCAATGGCCTCTCAAGTAAAATATGGATGTACACATCGATACACTTATATATGTTCATTGTTACACTAGTGTACATACACAAGTATACTGTTGTATACTCATTCATTCACTTGTGTATTAAAAAACATACACTAGTGTACATAATAATATTTACATTTTATAATAAATTGCACACAGTGTCACCAATATCTAGCCAAACCCAAGATAAAATTAAACCATCGAAACAAAAAAAAAACATGTTTATGTCATAAAAAAAAACCAACCACGAACCAACATTACCTAACAACCAAAACCACTGTCTTAAACATATTATTGTCTACATGGAACATTCTAAACTCGCCAAGTTGTACGCCACGCGTAGCGTGTTAGCATAGGAGCACACTAACTTCACAGCATACTTTTTCCTTAGACGTGTCAAACACGCCCTTTCGCCAAATCTTTCATATGGAAGTACATTAGACATATGCCAAACTCTGTTAGGAATACCAACATTTTTATGTTGATCCCGTTGTTTGATATGGGAATATTTCCTTTCCTCGGCCGTTAACACCCTACGAAAATAAGATAGTATTATACTAATAACAATAATACAAAGATTAACAACATCAAAGTAATGCAACACACACATGCCATCAAAAAAACATAAAGTTTCAATCAAATACACATGTGCACAAATCAGTTTTTATACATGTGTATAGTTATAGAATATTTAGATTACTGGTTCTCATTTGGAGATTTGGTATAAAATCTGGAATATCACAACACAAAATAGAACAAAGACCTGTATACACAAACGTATAACTCTGTGTACACATGTGTACACCCCCTGTGGTAACTACTCTGTATACACGGTTACCAAATATCAGAATGTTTTTTTTTAAATAGAGTCAAATAAAAAAATTTTACTCAACTAACCCTAACCTACAACAACTTGCTACATCTCACAACTATATCCTTCAATCTCAAATACAAAAACTATATACACATGTGTACATTGACGTAGTGACAACCCATATAAAAAACCTGCATACTGTCACGACGATGATAATGAAAAAAAAAACAGAGTAACATCATCATTATTAATCAATTAACCCTAACTTACGACAACTTATTGCCATACTCGGAATAAAGTATTATCAAAACCCACAATCGGACCACAATTTTATGATTACAAGTTCAAAAGTTTCTTTAAATTGGGGGTTAACGTAACCCTAGCTTGCGATTACACAGAATCAAACAGAATAGGAATTATACACAATCGAAAACAAATGTATACATTTAATATATTACCTTTGCTTGGATTCCAGTAAGTGTAGTCGCCGATATGCGACACTATTGTGTATCGATGATGGCAAACATCACTCGCCGGTGGGTTTATTAGTGTAGTCGCCCGTGGATTTATTAGTGTAGTCGCCGGTGGGTTTATCAGTGTAGTCGCCGATCCTACGAATTCCCTATTAATAATGAGAGGAGATTGGCATAATCTCCAAAAAAAACTGATATGTGCGATGATTTAGGGATCCCAAAGTTACTTTTGAATGAAAATTACCTTTATAACCTTCTGCAAATTGTTTATTAGTCAAATATTACCACATAATTACAAGATTGCCATTACTATTAAATCTCATCATCTAGGAAATCAAAGATCAAGATCTGTTCACTCTAAAACTCTACCCTATATATATATCGATGATCTTTTAAAATATGGTATATTTAATAAAAGATTTAAATGAAATACAAAAGAAAAGACCAAGTTGCCTCTGACTTAATTAAGGAGTATGGATGGGGTTAAGTAAGTTGGACCAAAATGGTAATGATGAAAAGTTTTTGGACCAACAGGGGATAAATGAAACCTTTGGACCATATCGCAAAACTGCGCAAACCATAGGGACCTGAATGGCATACGTACACATATACACATACATACACATATGTTAAAAGGCTCTTCGTGAGAAAACTAAAAATATTATATGTGTCACACCCCAACCGATGGCGGAAACATCGAGGCGTGACATTGAGCGAAATAGATTGTTCAAGAAAATCCATAATATCTATTAAATGACAATATTTCTAAGGTTTAATATCCCATACTATTATACAAAGAAAGCAAAATAGTCATTACAGATATTCAGTCTCAAAAACAAATTCCATTCCGACAACTTAGATTTTATTTGGTGGGTTTCTAGACTTCCTAACTCGATTGCGGCATAACATCCATTCAACCTGTCACATACGTTAAAATAAAAGTCAATACATATAGTAAAGGTGAGCATACAAGTTTGCATAGATAATAGTATAAAAGCGTTTGCGCATAACCAGCATGTAACATGTAACGGGCGAAGCATGTAACTACCAACAATGATACCACCTAACCACGAGACTGCGTTGTAGAGTATGCGCGACACATGTTCACTGAAGTGAACACGTGAAGTAAAGTAATGTAATCCCTAGCAACCCCTGTCACACAGGTTCTGAGTCCAAACTATAGTACTATCGTTTCTAGAGGCGGTCTAGTGTAACACTGTATAAGCATAGTAACAAGCATTCAACAAATTACGTATAGTATGCGGGAGCAGTTAGCATTTATAAAGTGTTTGCGTTGTGTTTTGTGTTTTGATAGAGAACGTATGTAACACCCAAAAGTGCGGTAAATGAAAATGAGTTCGAGTATACTCACAGTGTGTGTCTTGGTCAAGAAACACGATCTACTTGGATTGAAGGGAGCGCGTTGGGTCAGCCTGCCTACGGAAACAGATGTATATGTCTTCCTTAGGGATGAATGGTCGTAAACAGAATGTCAAGCGGGTTAAGTGTTTGACAGTGCATCCGAACGGATGGATGCCATCTGGGCGGGTGGACGCCATCCGAACGGGGGACGCCATCCGGACGGATGGGTGTCATCCGAGCGGATGGATCCCATTCGGTCCGAAGGGCTGTTTTGATTCGAACGATAAAATCCGATGTGAAACTTGATATTTAAAAAAAACAGAAGGTAAATTTTAGAGTGGTGCAAAGCCTATCCGGACAGGTGGACATGGTCCATTCGGACGGATGGGCTGCGTTAGAAGTTTTTGCAAAATTTTCTTAAACGAAAGGTTTTAGTTAACGGAGACGGTGTGGCGACGTGTCAAACAATGTAAAAATACCAGATCCAGTCCATTCGACCGGATGGGCTCTGCCCATTCTGACCAACGGGCTGTTCTTGATGAAATTCCATGTTTGGCCCGTTAATCGATCCATCTATTTGGTGGAAATCAGTTTTCGAGCTGGCTTTCGACTATGAAAAGAATCGAGAGTCTAACGGAGTCCTGATTCCTCCAATATTGTGTAAAAGCTGAAAGAAGTTCAGAAATAAGTTGGAAACGTTGAAATCTTTCATAACTTGACCCCATCTCGAGTGAAGGATGCTCCACAACAGTTTACCTAAGCAAAATGATTGGAAACCATCTTCGAGAGGGCTAGAATCAAGGGTTTTTGAGAAAAAGTTAAAGTGTGTGTGTGATTTTGATGAAGAAGAAGGAGTAGAAGTGAAATAGAATGAAGATTGAAGAAGATTTGGGAGAAAAAGCTGACAAATTGGCCTTGAATCGCGTTTGAGACTTGGGAGCGGATGGGAGTGTCAAAGTGTTGAAATGAGGGTGTACGGTGGGTATTTATGGAGTAGAGGGAGGGGTTAAGTCGGTGTGTGAGTAGCGGTGTACAGATGGCTCTATCCGGACAGATGGGTTCCATCCGGGCGGATGGGCCTCATCCGGGCGGATGGCCATTCGGAGGCCGGGTTTGCGTTTGTTAGTTTTCCAGCTTTGGTTCGTTTGTTAAGTGTTGCGTTGCGTTTAATCGAGTTGCGAGTGAGCGTTTGAGCGTGTAAGCATTGTGTTGATAATCACATAACATTCTAAACAAGTAACCACATAAATAACACATAATATAACAAAATCCGCGTTTCGAGTTTGCGTTGAGTTTGCGTTGCGATAATGTTTAAGTAACAACCGTTATAAAATAGCGTTTAAAAGTGACAATTGTGATTAAATAAGCGTTGTAATATGCGTTGAAAATATAGTTTAACCCATAGCGTTAATCAAATCTCGAGAGTACACGCGCTTAAGAAAGAAGTGACAGCGACAGGTAACGATCCGAAAAGTCGGGTTGTTACAGCCTCCCCTACTTTAGGAAATTTCGTCCCGAAATTAAGGAGCATGCTTAACAAAGAGTTGTGGATCTTTAGCTTTCATATCATTTTCGAGTTCCCATGTGAACTCGGCGCCGCGTTTGCCTTCCCAGCGAACCTTCACAATGGGAATGCGTGAGCGTCGAAGTTTCTTGGTCTCTCGATCCATGATTTCTACGGGCTTTTCCACAAAGTGCAGGGTCTCGTTTACTTGCAAGTCTTCGAGAGGCATGTGAAGATTTTCTTCAGCTAGGCACTTTTTGAGGCTTGAGACATGGAAACTCGGATGTACGTTGCTGAGTTCCACTGGTAATTCGAGTCGATAGGCCACTTTGCCAATTCTTTCCAGAATCTTAAAGGGACCCACGTATCGTGGCGCTAGCTTTCCTTTCTTGTCGACTCGGATCATCCCCTTCCAAGGTGAAACCTTTAGGAGTACGTGATCACCAACTTCAAACTCAAGGGGCTTGCCGCGTTTATCAGCGTAGCTCTTTTGACGACTACGAGCTTTCAAGAGATTGTCCCTTATTTTGTGGACCTTGTCTGTCGTTTCTTGTATCAACTCAGGAACGTTGATTTGCGCATCTCCGATCTCGTGCCATACAGTGGGCGATCGACATATTCTACCATATAATGCCTCAAAGGGTGCCATTTGGATACTAGCGTGATAACTGTTTTTATACGAGAATTCTATAAAGGTAAATGCGAATCCCAATTACCACCAAAATCTATAACGCACGAACGAAGCATGTCTTCAAGGGTGCGGATCGTGCGTTCAGTCTGACCATCGGTCTGGGGATGGAATGCGGTACTGAGATTAAGGGTTGTACCAAGAGCGGACTGAAAAGTCTCCCAGAGACGTGAGGTAAAACGACCATCGCGGTCAGAGATGATGTCACGAGGCGTCCCGTGTCGATAAATGACTTCGTCGGTATAGATTCGTGCTAATCGTTCTACCTTGAAGTCTTCTCGTATCGGTATAAAGTGTGCGGATTCGTAAGACGATCGACAATACCTAAATGCTATCATGACCTAAAGGAGTGCGTGGGAGTTTTGTAATGAAATCCATGGCAATACTCTCCCATTTCCACATCGGGATCTCAGGTTGTTCAAGTAAGCTAGAGGGTCGTTGATGTTCTGCCTTAACTTTCGAGCAAGGTAGGCATTTTGACACATAGAGAGCGATATCCTTCTTCATTCCCGGCCACCAATACTTGGAACAAAGGTCCTGGTACATCTTATCTGCCTTGGGGTGAATGGAATATCGGGATTTGTGAGCTTCAGTCAGCAAAATGTCCTGGAGATTATTGTGACTAGGGATCCAAATACGGTCGAGATAGTGAAAATTACCATTCGGCTTATTCACTAATTGATTTTCGATTCCAATATCAAATAAACATGAAGCATAAATACCGTTAACAAGGAATGTACCATTGACAACATTGTTGTCAGTCTGATCCTGGCGGACATTGATATTGAAAGGTTCTTCCGCGGACTGCTTGTTGTGGCTGCTGCTGTTGTTGCTGTTGTGGTGGTTGCTGCTGCTAGGGCTCTTGTTTCACAACGCAGTGCGGGCGGACATTAGCAAAATCATTAGGGTCACCACAAGTGCAGCAGGTTCGAGCATTAGCAACGGGTGCTGGAATTGCTGGGTTACCTTGAATAGCAAGAGGTTGAGCTGGTGATGCTGGAAGAGCTTGAGTGGCTTGCTGACGTGGGCCTGAACGACAATGTGCGGTGAAGTGCCTGTAGAGATTGCAGTTCACACAGAAACGCAATTGACCCCTGTCGGATGATGATAAGTTCAAGTAGGACACATAGGGTGAATACCAGTGTACGCACGCTTGGCAGGCGGTGCGTTGGTAACAGCAACTTGACGATTCTGGTTGTTGGGCGATGCGGGAACGGCGTTGAGTGGTGCTGCGGCGGTAGTCACATAGTTCTTGTTGTTGTTGTTCTTTCGCTTGCGGCTTTGACGTGAAGACTTTGAACCTTGAGATGTTGCATTGTCGGTGCTGGGAGTTATGGTTGCTTGATTGAGACTCTTGGTCGAGGTTTTGAAAGCTCCAGCCAAGACCCGTTTGTTGTTGATCTCGGCTACTAGCTGATAAGTTTCCTTAATAGTAGCAGGTCTCGCTGCTTGAACAAAGTCAGCTACACATTCAGGGAGAGTGCGAATATACTTCTTGATGGTCTTATCAGGCGTGTCCACCTGACTGGGACAGATAATACTCAGCTGCTTGAAACGAGCGGTGAGACCAGCATTGTCACTCCTTCTTGTTTGATGTGCCAGAATTCGTTCTCCGGCTTCTTGACTTCGTGAGGAGGGCAGAACTCCTTCATCATAAGCTCCCTGAGCTCCTCCCATGAGAGGCCATAAGCTGCACCGTTACCGTGCCTGTTGCGCTCAGCGGTCCACCAGTCCAGTGCCCTGGATTGGAAGACTCCAGTAGCATTCATAGTGTGGAGATTTTCTGGGCATCCGCTTTGCCTGAAAGTGACCTTGATTGAGTCAAACCACTGAAACATAGCAATGGGTCCATCTTCTCTAGTAAAGTTTGGAGGACCACAAGCTTTGAATTGTTTGAAGCTGAAGGGAGTTCGAGGTGCTTCGTTCTTCGATTCAACAGAAGATTTGCTGCTAACCTCATTGATCTTACTGGCGATCTGAGGTATGACCTTGGCCATTTCCTTGGCCACAAGTGACGCGATGCGCTTGTCAACATGGTTTCGTCGGCAGCGCGGTGAGTATGGGAACCGAAAGAAGACATTGTCAAGTGTAGGTTCTGCAGCAGACGTTGTCATAGGAATTAGACGAGATTCGATTTTATCGGGTTTCGTTTGAAAAGTTTAGCGTTGTATCCATTCATATTTATTATTATTACATAAAGCACATGAACACGTCGGCAGATAAACACATAGTCACGTAGGCACATAAACCACATAAGCACGTATACACATAAGCATATAATTCACATAAACACATATTTTGCACATATTCACCTACATATTTTGCACGTATTCACCTATCTTTCAAGGTCGCTTAGCGCGTTTGAGAGTTGCGAGCGATAGCGAGTAGTGTAAGCGACGAGTGTAGCGTACGAGAGTTCTTATTTTGTTCACGATTAATTAGCGTTTTAGATTGCGAAAAGTTGTGCGAGTTGTGCACATTTTGCAAAGCGGGGGGCGGAAAGCGTAAAATCTCCAAAATCGAAACATATAACCACAGAAAATCGATGACGCGTAAAATCGGCGTTTGCAGGCTAGAGAATAAATGGAGTGTCCTGGGTGTTAGACATCGACTATCCAAAGTGATTCGATTATTCCCAACGAATTCGAGTACACGATTTGACCTAATAGACTGTGCTCTCACCGAACACGGCGAACGGCACTCATCCTTCCAGTTACTACGTGACTCGTGTCATCAGAACAGTCGAGACTCTGGTGAGATTTGTAAAATCAAAGAAGGGAGTGGAACGCATTATTAAAATGCGGGTTTCACCCCTAACTTAACAACTTCGCTCCTAAGTTGTGGTAAAACCACGAGATAGAGATGGAGAATTCCGTCGAGATGTGGATTTCACTCCTAACTCAACGAAATATTATCGTGATGCGAGTAAAAATATGCGTAGAGTGAGTGACCTTATCGAGAGTTCTTGGTTTTCACACCTAATCTTGACTCAATCACTCGGTTGTGTTATGCGAGCGTTTTCAAAATGTGTGTATTGTGTTAGCCTTAGCAAAAGCAAAATAGTTTTAACCTTAGGAAAGGTCGCCTTCGTACGAAGCTGTAGTATGTGTGGGTTCGTACGAAGGTGTATCTTTGCAAGTTTGAACGAGAGTATCAAAAGTGGGTTCGCACAAAGCCCCTACTGGGTTCGCACGAAGTGGGTCTGTTGGTACTTAGACAATAGACTACGTCAATTCTACTCGACTCGACCTAATTCCCTATAGTTATGGTTCTGATACCAATCTGTCACACCCCAATCGATGGCGGAAACATCGGGGCGTGGCACTAAGCGAAACAGATTGTTCAAGAGAATCCATAACAACTATTAAATGACAATATTTATAAGGTTTAATATCCTATACTATTAAACAAATAAAGCAAAACAGTCATTACAGATATTCAGTTTCAAAAACATATTCCATTCCGACAACTCAGATTTTATTTGGTGGGTTTCTAGACTTCCAAACTCGTTTGCAGCATAACATCCATTCAACCTATCACATACGTTAAAATAAAAGTCAATACATACAGTAAAGGTCATCATACAAGTTTGCATAGATATTAGTATAAAAGCGTTTACGCATAACCGGCATATAACACATAACGGGCGAAGCATGTAACTACCAACAATGATACCACCTAACCACGAGACTGCGTTGTAGAGTATGCGCGACACATGTTCACCAAAGCGAACACGTGAAGTAAAGTAATGTGATCCCTAGCAACCCCTGTCACACGGGTGCTGAGTCCAAACTATAGTACTATCATTGCTAGAGGCGGTCTAGTGTAACACTGTATAAGCATTCAACAAATCACGTATAGCATGCGGGAGCGGTTAGCGTTTATAAAGTGTTTGCGTTGTGTGTTGTGTTTTGATAGAGAACATATGTAACACCCAAAAGTGCGTTAAATGAAAATGGGTTCGAGTATACTCACAGTGTGTGTCTTAGTCAAGAAACACGATCTGTTTGGATTGAAGGGAGCGCGTCGGGTCAGCCTGTGTACGGAAACAAATGTATAAGTCTTCCTCAGGGCTTAACAGTCGTAAACAAAATGTCAAGCGGGTTAAGTGTTTGACAGTGCATCCGGGCGGATGGGCGCCATCCGGGCGGAAGGTCTCTTATGTTTCGAACGATAAAATCCGATGTGAAACTTGATATTTTAAAAAAACAGAAGGTAAACTTTAGAATGGTGCAAAGCCTATCCGGACAGGTGGACATGGTCCATTTGGACGGATGGGCTGCGTTAGAAGTTTTTGCAAAATTTTCTTAAATGAAAGGTTTTAGTTAACGGAGACGGTGTGACGACGTGTCAAACAACGGAAAAATACCAGATCCAGTCAATTCGACCGGATGGGCTCTGCCCATTCTGACCAACGGGTTGTTCTTGATGAAATTTCATGTTTGGCCCGTTAATCGGTCCATCTCTTTGGTGGAAATCAGTTTTCGAGCCAGCTTTCGACTATGAAAAGATTCGAGAGTCTGACGGAGTCCTGATTCCTCCAATATTGTGTAAAAGCTGAAAGAAGTTCAGAAATAGGGTGGAAACGTTGAAATCTTTCATAACTTAACCCCATCTCGAGTGAAGGATGCTCCACAACAGTTTACCTAAGCAAAATGAGTGGAAGCCATCTTCAAGAGGGCTGGAATCAAGGGTTTTTGAGAAAAAGTTAAAGTGTGTGCATGATTTTGATGAAGAAGATAGAGTAGAAGTGAAATATAATGAAGATTGAAGGAGATTTGGGAGAAAAAGCATACAAATATGCCTTGACTCGCGTCTGAAACTTGGGAGCGGATAAGAGTGTCAAAGTGTTGAATTGAGGGTGTACGGCGGGTATTTATAGAGGATGTCGAGGGGTTAAGTCGGTGTGCGAGTGGCAGTGTCCAGATGGCTCTATCCAGACGGATGGCCATTCGGACAGCCGGGTTTGCGTTTGTTAGTTTTCCAGCTTTGGTTCGTTTGTTAAGCGTTGCGTTGCGTTGCGTTTAGTCGAGTTGCGACTGAGCGTTTGAGCGTGTAAGCGTTGCGTTGGTAGTCACATAACATTCTAAACAAGTAACCACATAAATAACACATAATATAACTAAATCCACGTTTCGAGTTTGCGTTGAGTTTGCGTTGCGATAGCGTTTAAGTAACAAGCGTTATAAATAGCGTTTAAAATCGACAATCGTGATTAAATAAGCGTTGTAATATGCGTTTAAAATGCGTTGAAAATATAGTTTAACCCATAGCGTTAATCAAATCTCGAGAGTACAAGCGCTTAAGAAAGAATGACAGCGACAGGTAACGATCCGAAAAGTCGGGTTGTTACAATATGTATGTATGTATGTATGTATGTATGTATGTATGTATGTATGTGTGTATGTATGTATGTATGTATGTATGTATGTATGTATGTATGTATGTATGTATGTATGTATGTATGTATGTATGTATGTATGTATGTATGTATGTATGTATGTATGTATGTATGTATGTATGTATGTATGTATGTGTGTGTGTGTGTGTGTGTGTGTGTGTGTGTGTGTGTGTGTGTGTGTGTGTATGTATGTATGTATGTATGTATGTATGTATGTATGTATGTATGTATGTATGTATGTATGTATGTATGTATATATGTATGTATCTATATGTATTAAAAGTATACAATTTAATACTCATAACCTTATTGGTCTTAAATATCCCTAGCGGGCCTAAGACACTACTATATGTATGTATGTATATTTGTACACACAAGGGTTTTTATGTTTCTTAACTAAAGTGAGTTTTCATTCTAGCCTTTATATACAATATAATATCTCTTAACGTACAATACGTACGAGATGAAATAATAACATGCGTGATTAGTTTTATAATATGCGTGATTAGGGTTTTACCCCATGCGTGATTTCTGATTTTGTACATGCGTGATTATGGTTTTTGAACATGCGTGATTAGGATTTTGAGTTTTTTAACGTGCTTAATTTCATCTCGTACGTTAAGAAATATTGTACGTTAACCAACCCCTATATATATATATATATATATAGAGGCCGGTTATCATACAAATGCTCTAATCGTACATTATGTACGCTACAACAACAACCGTACGATCATCTCATTAAAAGCGCGTGTTTAAATAATTGAATTAATCAAAATAAAATTAGTAAAAGAAACCGCCAAGGTTAGAATCGTCCATAGCGAGAACAAAACCCCTGATTATCAGCACACAATAACTCAAAATCATACCGTAAACCCAAAATCAAAAGCATTCTCCTTCTCCAAAACATCACCTGCTACTCTCCATTGCGATTACCTGCTACTCTGCATTGCGATTTCAACTACGATTCCATGAATATTGAGAAAAGAAGCAAAGCAAACAACGACAGACCACAATCGAAGAAGATGAATCCAGGTATCAATTTACATTTGCGATTTAAAGTGTAATATACAGGTGCTTTAAAATCAAATGCGATTTTGTTTGTTTAATAACGTTTTAACTAAACATATAAGTTTTATAACATTATATATTGATAACAACATCAATTTTGCTAGGGTTTGTTACTGGTATATTTATTTGTTAGGTTTTGAATTTTTTATGCAGTTGTCTTAATGATACTGATGGATGTGTGATATCATATAGGGTTTTGTTGTGCTTTTTTTGATATTTGCGATTTCATATGATAAAAGCTGGTATGTAGAAGGTTTTTTGTTTTAGGTTAAATTAGATTTGCGAATTGATATAAATGCAAATGCGATTTTATATCAGAAGTTAGTTGTATTGTTTTTTTGTTTTAGGTTAAATTAGATTTGCGAATTGATATAAATGCAAATGCGATTTTATATCAGAAGTTAGTTGTATTGTTTAGGTAATGCTTATGTAACAAATGCGAAATCATAACACTTAAAAGCAAATTGATAAAATAAAACGTGCGAATTGATATCTAACACATGCGAACTGATGACTTGTTGTGCATGATTAGCTGACAAATGCGATTTTGTAAGTGTTTTTTAACTATAGCTTGTGATTTTGTAGAAATAGAATCTGATGAAGACTTTGAAGGACCAATATCAAGTCTGATAAAAATTAAAAAGCATAGAAAGAGATTGGTGATTCAAGAAAGTTCAGAAGATGATGAATTTGTTAAACCACCCCAAAAAAAAAAAGAAAAAGCATGAGAAGAAGGAAGATAAAAAAAATCAAAGATAGTCACAAAAAAACATTCAAAGAAGGGGCAACAACCAAAAACAGAACACAGAGAGTTTTTCAAATACAGCAATGAAGCAATACTGCTGCGATGCCAACCTAACTCATATATGGATATTGTTTGAAGATTTTCAAAGAAACAGATAGATGATGTTAGGGATATGGGGTTTGGAGCTATTCTTGATATCAACATCAACCATATTTCGACAAGATTGGCGTATTGGCTAGTGAGAAACTTTGATGAAAAGTTGGATAAGCTAAACGTAGAAAACCACCAAACCAAAATAACATCGAACACAGTATATGAGGTATTTGGATTACCAAAAGGTCCAAAGAAGGTTGAAATAATAGCCGATAAGAGGAAAGTCAAAAAGCAAGACAAAATTGAAAAAAGTCAAGAACCGGGAAATGCGGTCCGGGATACATTCATCCGCCAGTGGGGACAAAACGCGAGACTTACCCATGGCTTAATAGCAAATACAATGGAAAACCAAAGAGACGGAGGGCATCTATTTAAATTAAATTTCCTTGTATACTGGATGACTTTCTTTGCAGAAATTACAAAGGCAACACTTGCAAATGATAGATGTTTGCTCGGTGTAGAAGATGTTGAGGAAATAAAAAATCTAGATTGGTGCTCATATCTACTAGAAACCTTGCGTCGGACACGAGCGGGCTGGAAGAACTATAAGATACAGTTCGTAGGACCCGTTGCCTTTCTTACGGTATACATTACTACATTTAATAACACATTTAAAAATACTAGTTTGTTCTTTTATATAATTAAATGATCTTGCGATTTATACAGCTTTTGTACACGCATGAATACAACAAAAAGCTTAACCTGTTTGAGAAAGCCGTGGAGATGCCGGTTATTCGTTATATAACATCTTCAGAGATTGATAAAGTCGAAGAACATATTTCGGATAACGGACCTCTATGGATATCAAGTGAGAGTGAAGAAGAAGAAGAAAGTGAAGAAGAAAATGAAGAAGAAAATGAAGAAGAAAATTGTGACAACCCGAAATTTATAGGTCTTCCCTCTATGCATTGCGTGTTCACAATTCTCTGTTCTCAATTCGTTGACGTTGTAACTCGTGTTTGATGTATGAATAGTTGAAGTATCGTTTGGGTTGACGTTTAGTGAAAACCTAAGTATTGTGTATTGTTATGAAATATTGAACGCTCATGAATTTTTATACGTGACATGCGAAGGATCAAGTGTGAATGTGTTTGCTTAGCAGAATGGCCTTGTTTCAATTGGGCCGCATATACACAGGAATTAGTTCGGCCCCCACACACAAAAGATATTCTTCGGCCACTATTACGAAATTGTTATTTAGATATGTTATATGTTACCCTTTGGCTGGTCTTGCAAGCCCAAACCAAACCAAGCCTTTTTCTCTTATTACTTGTTTACGTACATGGTGTGTTAAAAATATAAATCAGTTTTGCAAACCCTAACCCCCCTCCTAATCAAGAAATGGCAGAAGATTCCCAGCGAGGCACCATCTTTTTGAGTCTAGTTTCCCTAAGCGCTCCTCGTGCAGCGTTCTTAAACACGGTTCTATCGTATCTTGGTTAGTGGAATGTACTTGTACTATTATTGATTTGTTTATTCTTGTTTGTGAGTGAACTTAACTAACATATTTGTGAACAATTTGTGTTGTTTGATATCTTGAACCTACTGTTTGTGCTAGGTCAAAGTAAAGTGGTCCAATGAAATTGCAAACTCCAAATAATCAAGTGATAAATCAATAGCCTTTGAGGTCCAATAGAATTGCAAGTAAATGACCTAATGAAGTTGTTAACTTTGACTACAAGAAATGGCGGCCATGTGCTTGCTTTAATCGATCAATATAGATGTTTTTTTTTTCTTTTTTTGTTGTCAGTAAGCATATTAGGTGCATTAAATGTTTAGTTGAGGGTATGATCACTAGATGATGATGTGGGTCGGTTGTTATGGAATAAAGGAAATTAGCATGATGATTGCAAATAATAATTGTGATCCAAGACTACACTATGATTTCATAAGTTCTAAAGGGGTTGACTGGTTGTAGGATAGGCATGTGGTTAAGGTATCATAAGTGGTGATGATTAACTGTGGGAATAACCATGTGGTTCGGTTCACTGTGAGCGAGTATTATGATCATAAAACTAATAAAGAAACGGGGATTCACTGAAGTTATGTTATAGGAATAGCGGTCATAATCTACGAAGTTTGGAACTGTTTCGATTGTAATCTTGTGAGTGATTGTTACATTAGCGCTAAAGGTGGATTAATTACTTAATGCCTGCTATTGAACATAGTGTGATCATGATTGATAACTGATTGAATATCATAGCTTGATCTGTTTCGAAATGCGAATATGTTTGCTCATAACTATTACCCAAGTGCGGATAGATTTGTTGGCCATAATCTGTAATTGATATTGAGAGTTTCGTCGTATATTATCTGAGTATTAGCGTACTGTTTGGGCTTAGATGATTCACATGCACGCATACTTTTGTTAATGGCTTTACTTGGGCCGGGCATTAGAGTAGGGCTGCACACTCTCAGCTGGTTGCACACTCCTCTGTGGGCCGCTGAGTTGAGTTGGGCCATGTATGATAACAGGCCGCGTATTTGGGGCTGGACCACTAGTATGGGATGTACGTTCGGATGAATAGCACATCTTATAATTTAGTCAGTAACTTTGGACAGCACACTGTGAAAAATAATAAGTTAAATGCTGGTGTGTTTCGTGAAACATGAACCCGTGATATGGATTACTCATGATCCAAATACTTGCAAGTGGTTGTTACGTGAATGTATGATATGCGTATGTGTGTGAACTACTGAGATACATGTTTGTGAGCAACATGCTAGTGTATATGCAATGTTACATGATTTATCTGTATATGAATTCCATGCGTTTACTACATGACTCTACGTTAAATGTTATGAGTCAATGATTGCATGCTTAACGGTTACTACTGGTATAAGGATATGTGTGGTACTGATATGCTACTTGTGTGATGTGTACGTAGGATACGTGGTATATGCGAACACTAAACTAACTGTCTTTGGTAACCACGGTAGGGTTTGGCTGACCAACTTGGAACGGGTAAAGTAACTTGTTAAATACCGAGCAAATCTAAGGTGAGTTCACTACATTCGAGCATGCGTCCCAGTGGTTGGGGACAATCAGTGGTTTGGGGTAAAAACGGGTATATTGGTTAATATTCTCACCTACCATTTTTGTAAGTCCCTTATTATGTTACCTGGAGGGTAACGGGTATTAGTTGGTAGCGCTACTTAGGTTTGGCACCCTCACACCGCTCCTAGAGAGGACGGATGTGAACTAATGACCCAGTCGTGGCCCAGTACTAGATAGGAGTACGTGGGAAGGGCAGTCATGTATTTCAGGAGCCGTCTTGTTCGGAATTGAGATATTAACAATATTACTTGCATTGTCAGTGAACTGTTTTACATACAACTGGTAACAAACGTTTTCTAAAAACTGTGAACTCGCCAGCTTTGTCTGATACACTTGTTACATGCTCGCAGGTCGTTAGGTGATTGGATAGGAGCTTGCTGGCTGGAGAGCAAGAGTGGTCATGGTCATACCGACGGAATTATTTATCGAATACTTATTTATTTTGATTTTTTCGTATTTACCTTATGATACCTTAATGCTTCCGCTGAACTTATGATTTTGGATAACTTATAATTGGGATTTCAGTATTATTCAACAATGGAACTTCATTTTAACTTGTGATTCAATGTAATTGGTGGCTCATTGCTAGTCGTCACACGCCTAACAGGGACACTCCCTAGGTGGTAATTTGAGGGTGTGACAGTTTGGTATCAGAGCCACTGGTTATAGTGAATTTGGTTTTTAAAACGTTTCTATAAAACCAGACTATTACCGAACAGGTCCGCAATCGACCGTGACACTCAGCTCCAGACTGCAAGGTTCGTGTCTCGTTTACTTACTGTACTGCATAACTAGTGAACACTTACATATGATATTGCATGTGATTGCACGTTTAGCACAGCCGTATGAATTCATTACTTACATGTGTTAGGTGATGAGTAGTGTGGTGTTTCCTTAGACATTCATGACTCGCGTTTTGTGATGTTCTTTGCTTACTACTTGAGTTTGAGGAACCATTCGACATGAGTCAGGAGGAGCTGAGATGAGCATGCAAATCACAATATTATTGTGGGTGCACACATAATAATAATGTGGGGTGCATGCGAATCCCAGTGAGGCCTGACAAGTGAAAAAGGGGTTCGGTTCCGTTAATTGATCAATGTGAAACACAATAATCTATAGGAGTCATAGCAGTGGTTGTCTACTACCCGAGCGTGATCTTTTCACCCCTCTCTAAATCCTTACGAATCTCGATGTTATCGGGTAACACTTGATCACTCATCTGAACGCCTAGCGAACTATGTAGAATGTTAGGTGCTTGTACGAACGTCCCTGAGTTGGATGTTGCAACATCAATGATTGGTCTATACCCCTCACACTCCTCTTGTTTGCTGGAACTCACTGTACTAACGTCTTAGGACCCGAAGTGCGATCACTTCTGCAACACTCTGGAAACATATCGTGTAGTACTCACTCAACATGCAAGAACGAAGGACAAGAGGATGAGCGCAGTGCCTTACCAACCTCAGTATTAAAATGACCTTGATTACCAGCAACGAACTCCAGCAGATTGACCTCAACCGAATCCTTAACCCTAGCAAGCAACTTATGGGAGTCGACTCTTACGAATCCATCGGGATACGGAATGTGTAACTTCCCACGCAGTGAGTAGTGCCTTAGTACGTGATGCGGGACGTGAAAGATGTACCCTATTGGTGAAATGTCACAGGACCCCATTACAAGCAGCGACATTAAGGGCAACAATCACAGCGACATTGAGGCGCTAGTAACCGTAGCTTACAGTATGAAAACGAAGGTGCCTGATATTCTTCGGCCACTATTACGAAATTGTTATTTAGATATGTTATATGTTACCCTTTGGCCGGTCTTGCAAGCCCAAACCAAACCAAGCCTTTTTCTCTTATTACTTGTTTACGTACATGGTGTGTTAAAAATATAAATTAGTTTTGCAAACCCTAACCCCCCTCCTAATCAAGAAACGACAGAAGATTCCCAGCGAGGCACCATCTTTTTGAGTCCAGTTTCCCTAAGCGCTCCTCGTGCAGCGTTCTTAAACATGGTTCTATCGTATCTTGGTTAGTGGAATGTACTTGTACTATTATTGAATTGTTTATTCTTGTTTGTGAGTGAACTTGACTAACATATTTGTGAACAATTTGTGTTGTTTGATATCTTGAACCTACTGTTTGTGCTTGGTCAAAGTAAAGTGGTCCAATGAAATTGCAAACTCCAAATAATCAAGTGATAAATCAATAGTCTTTGACGTCCAATAGAATTGCAAGTAAATGACCTAATGAAGTTGTTAACTTTGACTATAAGAAATGGCGGCCATGTGCTTGCTTTAATTGATCAATATAGATGTTTTTTTTTTCTTTTTTTTTTGTCAGTAAGCATATTAGGTGCATTAAATGTTTAGTTGAGGGTATGATCACTAGATGATGATGTGGGTCGGTTGTTATGGAATAAAGGAAATTAGCATGATGATTGCAAATAATAATTGTGATCCAAGACTACACTATGATTTCATAAGTTCTAAAGGGGTTGACTGGTTGTAGGATAGGCATGTGGTTAAGGTATCATGAGTGGTGATGATTAACTGTGGGAATAACCATGTGGTTCGGTTCACTGTGAGCGAGTATTATGATCATAAAACTAATAAAGAAACGGGGATTCACTGAAGTTATGTTATAGGAATAGCGGTCATAATCTACGAAGTTTGGAACTGTTTCGATTGTAATCTTATGAGTGATTGTTACATTAGCGCTAAAGGTGGATTAATTACTTAATGCCTGCTATTGAACATAGTGTGATCATGATTGATAACTGATTGAATATCATAGCTTGATCTGTTTCGAAATGCGAATATGTTTGCTCATAACTATTACCCAAGTGCGGATAGATTTGTTGGCCATAATCTGTAATTGATATTGAGAGTTTCGTCGTATATTATCTGAGTATTAGCGTACTGTTTGGGCTTAGATGATTCACATGCACGCATACTTTTGTTAATGGCTTTACTTGGGCCGAGCATTAGAGTAGGGCTGCACACTCTCAGCTGGTTGCACACTCCTCTGTGGGCCGCTGAGTTGAGTTGGGCCATGTATGATAACAGGCCGCGTATTTGGGGCTGGACCACTAGTATGGGATGTACGTTCAGATGAATAGCACATCTTATAATTTAGTCAGTAACTTTGGACAGCACACTATGAAAAATAATAAGTTAAATGCTGGTGTGTTTCGTGAAACATGAACCCGTGATATGGATTACTCATGATCCAAATACTTGCAAGTGGTTGTTACGTGAATGTATGATATGCGTATGTGTGTGAACTACTAAGATACATGTTTGTGAGCAACATGCTAGTGTATATGCAATGTTACATGTTTTATCTGTATATGAATTCCATGCGTTTACTACACGACTCTACGTTAAATGTTACGAGTCAATGATTGCATGCTTAACGGTTACTACTGGTATAAGGATATGTGTGATACTGATATGCTACTTGTGTGATGTGTACGTAGGATACGTGGTATATGCGAACACTAAACTAACTGTCTTTGGTAACCACGGTAGGGTTTGGCTGACCAACTTGGAACGGGTAAAGTAACTTGTTAAATACCGAGCAAATCTAAGGTGAGTTCACTACATTCGAGCATGCGTCCCAGTGGTTGGGGACAGTCAGTGGTTTGGGGTAAAAACGGGTATATTGGTTAATATTCTCACCTACCATTTTTGTAAGTCCCTTATTATGTTACCTGGAGGGTAACGGGTATTAGTTGGTAGCGCTACTTAGGTTTGGCACCCTCACACCGCTCCTAGAGAGGACGGATGTGAACTAATGACCCAGTCATGTATTTCAGGAGCCGTCTTGTTCGGAATTGAGATATTAACAATATTACTTGCATTGTCAGTGAACTGTTTTACATACAACTGGTAACAAACGTTTTCTAAAAACTGTGAACTCGCCAGCTTTGTCTGATACACTTGTTACATGCTCGCAGGTCGTTAGGTGATTGGATAGGAGCTTGCTGGCTGGAGAGCAAGAGTAGTCATGGTCATACCGACGGAATTATTTATCGAATACTTATTTATTTTGATTGTTTCGTATTTACCTTATGATACCTTAATGCTTCCGCTGAACTTATGATTTTGGATAACTTATAATTGGGATTTCAGTATTATTCAACAATGGAACTTCATTTTAACTTGTGATTCAATGTAATTGGTGGCTCATTGCTAGTCGTCACACGCCTAACAGGGACACTCCCTAGGTGGTAATTTGAGGGTGTGACAAAAATGAAGAAGAAAATGAAGAAAACAAGGAAGAAGAAGAGGGTCCTCCGAATGATGATTATACACTACGACCACTGGTTGACACGACAATAAGCTACAAAAGAAGGACTGCGCGCGCAGTACAAAACGAAGAAACCGGGGCAGAGCCAAAAGATAACGAGAACATCGATGATTTCATGAATTTCAGTTTTGAAATAAATGAAATGTCTCAGATGAACATTGACTTTGAAGTTGGAACGCAGACGCAGAAAATGATGGATTATTGCAACACTCCTGCTCCACTTTCACCGTCAGTAATCTATGACACGGCCCACGAACAACAACTAGAGGCTTCAAGAGCAGCCAAAAAGGTAAGTGTAAAAAAATATTAAATTAACTTATTTAACTTAATTAATTATATTTAACTTCTATGTTGATATTACAAAATCTGTTGAAAAAGATGAAAGCGAATGTCAAAAAATACCTTAAAATGGTTCGAGATGTTCAAGAGATGAACAACTTAGTGTCAAAGGAAAAAACTAAGTGTTTTTGGGATGTTGAGGTTATGAATGCTTGTAAGGAGTGGGATCAGACGCTTAAGAATAATCCCATTTGTCTGCCACCTGAACCGGTTCAAGAGGATGAACCTGCAGCCTCTCCTGTTCATCAAGAACCTGAAAACCCAACTTCTGAGGTTCATCATGAAGTTGATACAAACAAAGAAGGTAGAGAGGATGAAGAAGCACAAAAAGTAATATCCAGTGTTTTGGTACAATTGGCATCAGAAGGTAACACATGCGAACTCATATATTAACACATGTGATATAATGTAAAAATTCACTAAAAATTATGCATTTGCGAAACCTATAAAAAACACATGCGATACTACGAAAAACATTTCACATTTGGTTTCGCACACAATGTCATGTATACTCCTGCGATTTTGATTATGCTGTATTAAATAAAATAATTTGGATCTATAGGTACACTGCAACCAGATGATGGAGGACTCACAGACACCCTCATTGCAAATATTCAAACAGTGGAACCGGGTGTATATGCTTACCAAACAACTGCCAATGGTAATAAAAACCCTTTACTTTTTGAGAAAAATTAAACATCATAAATTATTGTATATCTTAAATTACTCTGGCATGCAGAAACTGGTGAAAATGAAACTGTTGACGAAGAGACAGTGAACTTGACAGAATCTACACAAAAGGTCCAGGAAGAAGTGCCGGAAAAAGACCCCCCACAACTCGATACGGACGTTGAAGTTGAAAAGGAAATGGAACCTGAATGCCCTCAGGTAACTGCTGAAGAACTGCATTCAGTTGAGTTGGTTTTGAGCGTAGGGCCAACATTGGAAGAAGATAAAGGGAAAAAACAAACTAGGGGGAGAAAAAGCACAAAGCCAAAGCAAGTTCCAAAACAAGTCATACCAAAAGGTTTAAACGAACTGCTTTACAAGACAATAGAACAAGCAAGAATAAGAGGTGAAAAAAGATGTGCAGAACTTGGAGACAAATTTTGCTCACCTTACTGCAATGAGTGGTGAACATGCATGAAGCACTCTTGAACCAAGAATTGAGTGTGATCCGCTTCACATTTGCTACCTTTGCAGACTTTCAGTAAGTAGCAAAAAAATATATCAAACAAACAAGAATATAATAAAAATATACACAAAACAACAACTAATTATTTGTTTTTATGACTGGCAGAGAAGAGTTTTACCGATCAAAAACTGAGGTTGCAACATTCAAAGCTGTGTTTGAAAGCTTCTTCAGGGAACAATACGTAGCATCGAACGGGATAGATGCATTTGTAGATATTCTAAACCTTGAAGAGAAGAAAAGGGATAGAAAATCATCACCACACAGATTCTTCTTGTTTTCCACAATGATGGTATGTTTTCATGTACATTTTGTCATTTGAAATTCTAAAAGATAAATGCATACTAAATGATTTCGCAAACTATTTATATCTAAATCGCATGTATTATGGCAGAATTTTTGCTATTGAAACATTTTCATACTGTTGTAATTTCGCATGTGTTGTATATACTATTCGCATGTGAAAAAAATCAAATGTTTGCCTTTCTCCTTCTGTTGTAATTTCGCATTTGGTACATACACTATTCGCATTTGGTACATTGTTTTCATGGATTTGACTCTTGTTACATAACATACAGCCAGATATCTTTTACGACGAGGAGAAATACACAGATGACCAACGACTCAAAATATTTGCCTCAAATTTTGAAGACATGTTAAATAGATATGAGGTAAAAAAACTTGAATCGGTTGACCTGGTGTTTATTCCGGTACTTCAAGGTGACCACTTCTATGTGTTGTGCTTCAACTTAAAAACCGGCGTAATTGAGCTGATTGACAATTCAGCTGCAAAACAAGAGTTTAAGGAAAGATACAAGGGGCTCCCAGACACACTGGTAATACAAAAACCCTATACTTATACATGTTATATTTTATGTAAAAGCTACTAACACAATGTTACAATGTTACAGAGAAGGGTATTGGTTTTATACCTACAAAATGCTTTAAAACCAACACCGGCTATACAACAACTTGCAACCTCAGTGATAGAAAGAAAAGAAATGGATTGGAGGACGAAGAATAACGGCGTAGACTGTGGAGTGTTTACGATGCGTCACATGGAAACGTACAAAGGTGACCAAAACCATGGGCGACAGGATTTGTGAATGAAGATGAAGTAAACAACAGACAGAAAGCACAATTTCATCTCCTAAGGACAAGATATCTCAGCAAAATCATTCTGTCAGAACACAACATGCATCGTCTTAAAATAATTAAAATGGCCAATGCTTTCGACAAAATGCCAGACAAAGAGAGATATATGAAAGATCTGGATAAGGAAATCCCAGAAAGGATGAAAATATATTTTGACATGGGAAACTAAACTACATTTGATGATGTATTTATGTTACATATTTCAACTGTTACACATGTTTCAAACTGCTTTAGTTCTCTTCTTAATATCGCATATATTGGTGTTTCTTAATTGCCAATTTTGTTTTTATTTCGCATGTGTTTTGTATGAAAGTCGCATGTTTCACATTGAATTCTTAAAATTTGCGAAAAACAAAGTCCATTACATAACAAAACATGCAAATTTATTGGAACAAAACATACATAAAAAAAAACAAAAGTTCATTCAAAAGATGAAAGAAACTCTATTTTCATCTTCATAGAGCATCTTAATACAGTTACTGCACCAGCCAAGTCTTTCAACTGTTTCTCATCCCTCTCACCCAAATCCACCATAAACATAACTGCAATTTCTTTAAGACTACTCACTTGCATCTGGGATAACATGTTCAGAATTTCTTGTCTTCTCTTCATGTTTTCCGTTACACGAGAAATGTTGGCCTCCAACATCTCTTGACAAGATTGATCCTCTTGAATCTGTTGCTGAATCCTTTTCCTCAAAACCTGCTTGATACTTGGTTCGGAAGAGGAAGAAGAAGAGGATGTTGGTAGATCTGCCATTTTTTAATTGCATGTCTGCAATACTGATGAAAACATAGAATATATAATAAAAAAAATTATTGATATGAATTATTGAAATCAATTATTGAACTGAATTATTTTATTTCAATAATTGAAAGACACAGTGCAAAAATAAAAATAATTACTCATAAAAGAATGCGAAATCAAAAGCTGCAATTGATAAACATCTTTAAAGTTTGCGAAATCTAGAATTACATTTGCGAAATTATATACTAAACTTCATTGTGTGCGAAATGACTATATTTAAAATGCGAATTTATGCAACCTATCCATTCCTTTACTAGTCGGTTTATTTTAACACATCACATGCGATATATAAAAAAACACATGCGATATAGTAACCCAACAATTAGTTCCAATAAACACTTAACTTCTACCTCTGATTATAAATCTAATAATAAAAAAAACTTCAAATAAAAAAAAACCCCAAAACTTAACTAAATGACGATTCAAGAAATCTCTGCAAAAATGGCCGTTCTGTGTGGAATCAATCAATCAAACCCCCGCAATCGAAATTGAAAAAGAAGAATATTTATATGGAACGGTTATGAAACGAACACCATAATTGACGGGATTCAATGATTAGCTGTCGTAAAATGATAGAATAGAATGTCTGATATACCCTTATTTGTTAAAATTGAATCAGGACACGTGTATGGCTGTAGTTGTAGCGTACATAATGTACGATAGTGGGATTTGTACCATACTCTTTACCTATATATATATATATATATAGGACAAGGATCCGTTAGGAACCACCCTTTATTGCGAGAACCACGAGAACCAATGTGAACACAACAAAAAATATCTAAAAAAAAGCTAAAAAACACACAAAAAAATTGTTTTTTTTAATATTTTTTTATAAAAAAATCGCTACTATTAGTAGCCAAAAAAAAATTTTTTGGCTACTAAAAGTAGCGATTTTAACTTAAAAAACATTAAAAAAAATTTTGTGTTTTTTTTTTTTATTTTTTTTTTTTTGATTTTTTAGGTTTTTTGGGGGGTTTAGTTTTTAGCATTTTAGCTTGGGGGGTGGGGGTTGGGTTTTTTTAGATTTTTAGGTTGTGTTCACATTGGTTCTCGCGGTTCTCGCAGTATAGGTGGTTCTCGCATGAACCTTACCCTATATATAATATATATATATATATGGTCAGGATTTAGAGAAAACGGTGAAAAGTGTGAGAATGGTAAGAACGATTTTGGTGGTGACATGTGGCATTGATGCTAAATTACACTAAGGGGTAATATTGTCAAAAAATCCACTCACATGAACTAGGTGTTCAAATAAAACGCCATAAAAACACCCAATTCAGAAAAACGCCATGAAAATATCCAGTTAAAAACGCTATAAAACACCTAGTTCAGAAAAACGCCATGAAAAAACTCAGTTGAAAACACCATAAAACACTCAGTTCAGAAAAACGTCATGAAAATATCTAGTTAAAACGCCATAAAAACACCTAGTTCAGAAAAACGCCATGAAAATACCTAGTCTAAAACGCCATAAAACTTCCAGTTCAGAAAAACGCCATAAAACTTCCAGTTCAGAAAAACGCCATAAAACCTAGTTAATTTTTTTTCGAAAAGTATATCAATAGTATACTCGTTGGAAAGATAAAAAAACACTGAGTTTTATGGTGTAATTTTTTTCGAAAAATAATCACGTATAAAAAAGTTATTGTCGTTTAAATAAGATGGGGGAAAATGGCATGTGATTAGCATGTGCACTTGTTTGGATCTTCCTATTTTACCCCTCCAAAGAGTTCCAATGCCCCTATTATTTACAAAAATGCCAACGCATCAATTTCAGCCACAAACCACTAAGATCTTGTTCCAAGGCCCAAAAAAAAAGCCAAACTTTAAAGCCAGTGTGGGCTTGGTTAAGATAACATAGCCTGGCTAGAGTGGGGTAATACAGGGCTCTCATATTTGAAGAGTTTGGTAACTTTATACATGAAGTTCACCGTTCAAAAAAATGTCAAATCATGTTCAACAAGGACAAAAAAAATTGTTGGGTCGAACGCTTCTTTGGTTTTTAGGTAATCATGATAAATAGTCATCCACTTTCTTTCGGAAAATGCTATGTAACCAATTATAGGATAGAAAATACATTATAGATGTTTGATCATTATGCTTTAACCATGTTATTCTATTCTACCTCTACCTGAGACCAACTGTGAACTTCATCTGAACGTCCTTTATGTTGCCTTTTAAACATTGATGTGCTCATCTTTTTAAGGAGAATGCAAAGAAACTCAATTAACAGCTCCTCCATTGGAAGTGAATAGTTATCTCGATTGTGATCGAGAATCATCTAGATCAATTTTAAAAGAAATTAGCGTAACACTTTACACTAATGTCTTTAGACAAACCGTCGCGTAAGAAGAATTCTCTAAGATATTTTTGACAACCATCCAATGATCCTCTATATGATTTTGCTGATATATGTTTGTCTTGCATATATCATACTAGGTTAGAACCCCGTATATTATACGGGTTGAATAAATGTAATTTTATATACTAAATAATATAAAAACATATATATCTTTAAAAATCTCGTTTATTACACGGGTTGAATAAATGTAATTTTATATATCAAATAATAAAACAATGTATATTTAAAAATCTCATTTATTACATGGGTTGAATAAATGTAATTTTATATATTAATTAATAAAAAATGTTGTATTTTAAGAACCCCATGTATTGTATGGGTTGAGCAAATTTAATTTTATATATTAAATAATGAAAAACATTATGTTTTTAAGAACCTCATGTGTTATACGGGGTTGAGCACATGTAATTTTATATAACAAACAATAAAAAGTTATATTTTTATAAACCCTATGTATTATATGGATCGAATAAATCTAATTTTATAAACTATGTAATAAAAAAGTTATATTTTAAAAAAACCTCGTGTATTACACGAGTTGCATAAATGTAATTTTGTATAGTAAAATATAAAAATGTTATATCTTTAAAAAACCTCGTTTATTACAAGGGTTGAATAATCTAATAAAAAATTATATCTTTAAAAGAAACTAACGGATATACTCGATACACGATGGATGGGGTGATTGCGGTGATAATTCTTATAAATGTCACGTAAACATAGTTATTACCGTATTTGAGTTGAGAGTTGAACATGAAAATAAAAGTATATAACCAATAAACATTGATTAATATTTTTGTTTACCTCTTATAAACATTTTTGAAATAGGTTCTACCCTTAACTACTTTAGTTTAGTAAAATAAATATATGATTTACATTATATTAATTTACATTTAGCGTACATCTTTTGTTAATTTCAGGATAAATAATTTTGAAATCTGATAAATTTTTTAAAATATTAGATTATCTCATATACAAATTGTTTAAATTTGTATTAAATTTAATTTTATAATGATGTTTTAATTGATATTAATTATCTATAAAAAAAATAGATGGCTTCAATGAATGACATGTGCCATCACATTGGTTTCTTTAATTATAGTAGACCAGCGGTAAGACCCATGTGCAAACACGGGTCGTTTCTTAGAAAACCATGCATAACACATATTGATAGAACATATGGATATGTGTATAGATATTGTACCAAAAAGTGTTATCTATTATAGCTAAAAGACAACTATAAATATGCATCATCAGTTAATATATAAGATACATATGAGTATTTCCATTGTCCTATCCACAAAAAAAAAGTAGCACCCACCCATTGACAATATAACTTGTTTATAGAGATAACTACATTTAGAACATGTCCAAGAAGCAAAATTAGTACCACTGACGAACCAAATGTACAACCACAAACAATCATGACATGAAACTAAGAGGACTTAATCTTTGTCACGACATGCACAACTTTTTTTTAACTTCAGCAATTGAGTAGACTTGTGAAACTCTGACGAAAGTTCATCACCAAAAGCAATATTGCAAGATCTTAGATAAGAAGACCATCCAACAATAGAATAGTTGAATCTAGTATTAGTTTTTTGCGATGTTGTAAATAGTTCCTGGACTTCACATTTGAGATTCTGGATCTTGATAGGCTTTGGATTATCAGTATGCAGATCCAACGCAGAAGATACATCTGATGGCAGATTCTAAAAAATAGAAAATTGAATAGTGAATTTTATAAAATATTGATATATAACTGAAATTGTTGAAATAATGAAACAAAGCAACGACTGCAAAAGCTTACAAGCCTGTCTTCAGCATGTGTGGTGAAGTGTAAGACTGATTCTAAAGTGGATGATACTAAACGAACCTTTTGAACTTTACACGGTCTATCAACAGCTTCGTTATCCTCTACAATTGTCTTGCCATAAAGTTTGTGAATATTTTCAACCAAAGTAAATTAATTTAGAATATAACAACTCTAAATTCTTGAAATTTTATAACTTTCTTTATCAACACAAACTATATTCTCAACTCAGCTTTGAAGTTTAAGACTCAATCATACAGAAGAATATCAATATATTGAGACAATAATAAAATAGACAGTATAAAACTAATAAACGCTTACATTAGATACAACACTTGAAGAGGCAGAAATGTCACGAACAGGAAAATCTTTAGACTGTAGTTGAGGATCGTTAACAACATCAGCTATTTTTACAGAATGATCTCCAGGCTACAACAAAATTTAAAAAAAAAAACCTTCTTATACTTATTATACAATAAAATATATGCGTGGGAAATTATAAATTTACAGCATTTTTAACATCTGACTCATCAACCAGACGCGCAATCTTTGAATCAAATAGCCCATCATCAGCAAACTATATTTATAAGAAAAATCATATATAAGAAACCATATTTTAAATCATAATAATATACATTAAAAATATCCTCAAAACTCGTAAACTACTTAGAATTACCAACCGAAGCTCCAATATCCTCATCATCTAAAGCAATTTCCCTGGAATCCAGAACCTGTTTGTGTTTAGCCTACAAAATGAGATTTCAAAAGTTATTTGCATAATATAATAAAAGTTACTTATCACCATCATGTTATCAAAACAATGTATTTTATCATCAAAATTTTATACCGCAGCTAATAAATCAAACCCATCATCTCCATAAACTGAATCAACCAAAACAACAACATCAGCTTTCTTGAAGGAAACCTCAGTTCCAGTCTCGGAATGGAAAACGGAAAGCTCAAACGTTTTAGATGCAATCATGGTGAAAACCAACCAAGATTCAACTGCTATGGGAATTTCTTCAATCAATTTTAACCATCCATCAGTAAATCCGCATCCATCAGTCCAACCTTTCATCAGCACATTCCAAAACCTTTCACCAAGATAGATAGTTGCCATCCCATACTCGTAATTTTTACCATAGAATTGTTTCCAAAATTTGTCAGCAATTAACTATAGAAGAAGCAAAGGAATATTTAGTGCAGACTTACAAATTTGATATGAACTAATGAGCAACAGAAGTTACAATGGATTAGTCATACAAAAGTTAAAATGAGAATTACTCAACAGGGTTAGTCAACAGTAGTTACAGTATTTACACACAACCTAACCACTGTTTAGCTATCAACTATTACATACCTATGTTGCTATCCAACAGAGGTTTCGTAACAACTGTCATCCATTATGTCCAGCAGAGGTTGCAACGTGGACAGATCTTAAATATCAGATGTTAGTCAACCGAGATTAAAAGACTTAGTCAACAGAAGTTAAAAAGGTTAGTCAACAGATGTTAAGATTATAAGGAAACAGGCGTTAAAAGGGCAAACAGATGTTAGCAAGTTGTTGAGCTAGCAAAAAATGTTTACAGTAAGTAACAAAATAATATATCGTTACTTACAGTCATACCAAGTTCAGGTCTAATATTTGCTGAAATGTAAGAGTTCTCGTAGACATTTTCTTTAAAACATGAGACAACGAATTACAAACGTCCAATAGCTTTTACCAATACAGCATCTTTGGTTTTTAAACAACAATCTCTAACAAACTTTGTCCATCCATCCGTAGATATACAATGATCATCTCTCTTCCTTACTCGTACTAACCATGATTTGTCACCGTCAAAGTAACTCTACAATTCGACCGTACGGGACCTCCTTGCCCCACAACAGAGTCTCAAAATCAAGTGGTATATTCTGCGACAGTAGTTAACAAACATCTTACATCAAAAATTAATGTAGAATCCTAATAGTAGCAAGAAAGTTAAAAAAACATACCAAAAATATAAAGTCATCTTCATTGAGGAATTTTAAAAAGGATGGTGTTTGATTGGATAGATTCATATCTGCAATAAACAATTTAAACTTACAAGTTATAAAGATGAACAGCATCCAACAAAAGTCATAGACAAACAACATTATAAAATAGACATCACTAACATCCCTTAAACTAAATAAACACTTAAAAAACAAAAGTACCAAATATTAACCGGACTATTTGTATAATCACACACTTAAGGTGTTATAAAAACAAAGCACAAAACAAAAATCATCATCTCTCACAACAGTTAAGCAAATGAGCATCAACTAAAAATTATATGGTTGATTTATCAATCGTAATGTAGAAGACAACATCACGAAGATGCATGCACAAATTGTGACAGAGAATGCTATCAGTAACTTCATTTAAGTTAATGCAGTACATAATCGATAAAAATACACCGGATTACATCAACTATTATTTGCTTCAACAAAGAATATGAAACGCCGTCAGTGACAAATACATACTCATAACATCAAATAATGATTAATCTAACATTTATAATACAAACAATAAATTCAAAGAAACAATACTTGGTCTTATAGCGTGTAATCTATATTATGCAATAGAACCTTGTCGATTTTGATAAGAAAGTTATTTGAGAAAACTTCGAAATATGTTTTCTGGAGCTTATATTCAATAATGGAGATGAAAAGTATTAAATGGAGTTAATACAGATGTTACATTTACACTGGTTGGTTGAAATTAAGTTTTGTAAAATTTATACTTTACTCCCTTTACATTAAAACGGGGCAATTTTTGAACAACAGTAACCACTGCTTGAATATAAATTTAATGTTAAATAAGAAAAACTTATCTATTAATTCATATATTTATATAATTAAAAATAGTTTTTAAATCCCGATATTAAAGATTATTATAAGTTAAATAAATAAACAATTACAAGTTAATAGATAAATATCTTACTTTCAACAATCCCAATACAATCTCACCTCTTCTTCTCCGGCGAAAAAAACTCTACAGTTTCTTCTTCTTCAGACTTGACGATTAGAAGTTTAAAGTTTTACATCAGGTATTTTTTTTTTGTTCTCTTGTGTATTTTACAGGTATGCTTTGACATGTTCCTTTCACTTTCCTCATTTCAAATTATATAAACATCAAAATCATAATCTACTGATGTTAAAATAGATAAACTTATATGAACTTGTTTTGTTTATTTTATAATAATATTTATATCAACCTATTTAGTTACATTTTGATTTATTCCATCTAAATAAGAATCTGAAATATTATTGTTTCATAAATATTTGGTTGTATATTTTACGAATGGTTTTAGAATTATTGTATGAACTGCAATGCGGTGTTAATAAATTTGTTCTATCAATATTAATTTTGATAAAATATCTGCAATCAGTTTATAGTACTCATATGTCTGATTTGTAAGTGAATATAGCCTTCACTGCAGTCATTCCTCTGAAGTTTGAAGTTGACACAAACATGGATATTTGAAAACTTTATTGCCATATAATACTTTTTTATTATACAAGAATATAAATTTAGTCTTACACAGTGTTAGATTCATATTGTTGGTTGTAGGGACCATATTGAAGTACACAACATATAAGTTTGGTCCTACAGAGTGTCGGATATTTTTTTATACCTTAAATATAATGTTTTTCAGATACAATTGATGTTATGTTTTAGTATTAAATTGTTATTGTATTTTTTACTTTCAGATAAAGTTTATGATAATTATCAATGTATCTGAATTGACAGACCTAATGAGGGATTGGTAAGCAATATTCTTAGAACAAATTAGCTCAAATCACAATTGTATGCTAAAAAACTGTATTTATAAAATTGAAGATATATTAAATGTTGTGTTTTTTAAATACATAGGTACTTCCAAGGATAATGAGTAACCAATTACCAAGAAAGTGTGAAGTAATAAAGTTGGTTAATTTAAGTATAAGATTGCATTACAGAGCATCGGTCATAAAAGTAAGAGGATAAACGGGCCAGAATGGACTCGGTTTGTTGAAACTTATAGAAATAAGAACATAGACAAGCTGTTTTTAAAAAAATTGAAGGAAGTAAAATTTGAGATAAATGTTTTGAACAATAAGGGGTTGGAGATTAGAAACGATGGCTCGAACAGAGATTATATTCATGGTTGCTTGATACAGGCTGAAGAAGAAACATACTGCAAGCAGGTTAAAAATTGCTACCATATTTTTATATATTGCCAGTGTATCTTTTGGGCTGTTGGAAAAACTTCTAATTTATATTTTGTATCCTATAGAAAATCTAATATGACATTTCTGAAATGTATGAAAATTATAGCATTTACCACACGATTTCCTGAAGCTGTTGTCGGAGAGGAGACTAAAAATTGATAACTTGGTTGCAAAAGTACATGGACCAAAGCAGAGTAGTAAAGTTGATGTGTATTATGTTTTCTCTCCTGAAAACAAAAAGGAATTGGCTGCTGGTTTTATGGGACCAGGATGGACAACTTTTTGCTTTGAAAATGACATTGAGGAAAGCTACCAACTGCTGTTTCGATGGATGGGAAGTACTCCAAAAGATGACTTTAACTTCACTGTAAAGGTTTTTAACAAAGACGGGATTGGACTTCACGGGGAGACTAAACATCACTGCGCCGTAGCAATCATCAACACCGCAAAAAGCGTCCACATTATAAAAAACAGTTTGAATACTATGTTATAGAGACATACAGCTTGGTATTTACATATCTACTTTTAATATGGTTGATTTTACTTATAATGTTGGATCTATCTGTTATTACTTAAAGTATATGCTGTTTTAAATGAATAACTAAAGAAAGAATTTTCCTTTACAGGCAATACCAAGGAACTTTGTTCGAGAACAACAACTAAATGACTACCGTAGAGCTGTGCTGTCATTTGGTCATGTGAAGTTTTTGGTACAGCTGGTTGTTAGGAGAGATCCTAGAAGGCCTGATGACAACAACCATCTAGTGATGTATACAAACTGGCAGCGTATTATGGTTGAAACGGGAATATCTGTGGGGAAAAAGCTGCGGTTTGAGATAGTCGAAGAAAAAAGTGTAACAGGGGATAAAATACACTTTGAAGTTTGTTGACATAGTCTTTGAACATCTTTACACCAATTAATGATTTTATGTTTTAGTTGACATGTTTGATGAACAACTTTCTTGTTCGAAAACTAACTTAAGAATGAAGTGATGTAGTGTTAGTATATAAAGTTATATACTTTCAAAACTTTGTGGTTTTATCTTTTTATATTTTTCAAGTAAACATTACTATATTTTGCATCTAAACATTACTATTTTCCATTACATTTCTCGGTCGCTCAACAAAAAGAAATATACGACTCAAAATTAATAAAGTAGTATACAACTTGTAATTACAAATAACAGTGTTTTAAAAATCTGCTCCTGCCAAAGGGACAAACTCAACATCTGTTTCGCTAAACTTTGCAAACCAAAACGTCTGTTGAAGACAACCACTGTTGAAAGAAAAGTCTGTTAAACCAAACAACCTCAGCTCATGAGCTAAACAAACTATGTTGATGAACCAAAAGGTCTGTTAAGACAAAGACTGCTGAAGCAAAGGTCTGCTAAAGAGAACCTCTGCTGATGAAGCCAAATGTATGATGAACCTAAGTTCTGCTGTGGACCAACAGATATTACACAATTCAACAGAAGATATATAATATAAGATCTTTAACAGATGATGATCAACAGCTCATAAGGTCTGTTGAAGCACGCTATAATAGTGCTTGGCCTTTAACAGATCTTTAACAGTTCTTAGGGGTTAACAGATGTTAGCACGCTATAACAGTGCTTAGCCTCTAACAGATGTTAATGTATCTCAGACCCCAACAGTTTTCCGACTAACCAATTGATTAAATTGTCATTCATCAATCTAACAATAATATACAACCCTACTACTTATCTAGTCCATCAATATCACCAAAAATGTATTTAATGTATAATAACGATATTATATAACAAACAAAAGGTTAACCTTACTTGATATTCAAACCGTAGATATTACATACCATGTGACAACCCGAATTCCCGAGGTTAGTATTATCCTATTCCCCGACTCCTTTGTCGTATTTTCATATCCTTGGAATCTTGTAAAATCATTGTGCTAGTGGAAATATGTTACAACTTGTAAATGATCCTTCGACCAAGACATCTTTCAACCAAAGATCCTTCGACCGAAGGATCCAACCTTCGAAGGATCACCAAACATAAGACCTAACTCTCGATTCAAACTCTGTCCTTCGAGCAAAGATAGGATCCTTCGACTGGAATCCAGATCTTTCGGCCCAGTCTTTCTAATGGGCTTGGCCCATTCCTGTGATACGTTATATATACGTGAATGCATGTAGGTCGATAGTTAACTTCTAAAAACCCTAGTTCCATTGTGTGTGTGTGTGACGGCATATCAGACCCATTCCCTGTTCGAAGATCTCATTCCGTAATCCAGATTCCGGTTAGTGTGATTCTTGTTTGGCTAGTGGATTAAAAACACTTGTGATTATTTGTTTAATCTTATGTAGTAATAGCTTTATTCATGGATCGAATATAGATGCTGATTATGCATGTGATTGCAATTGGTTTCCAATTTTGATTTCTGTTTATGATGATGATAATGCTGATTATGAATGGTTCTGGTATGATGATTGGTTGTTTTGTGTGGAACAACGATCTGCTAACATGTAATACATATTAGGGATGATAATTATATGAATAGACCTGAGGATTTTAGACCACTGATCTGATCATGTTAATTGATGTTTGGGAATTATGTTATTGAGTGATTATTACTGATTTGGTAAACACATCAATGAATCGATGCAAGAGTTTTGTGATGCTTAATCATATAACTGTCAGTGATGATTAGGGCTGTGATAGGGTGTAACTGTTTGATACTCGTAACCGAAAGATACTATGACCGAAAGATAACAGTGGACCGAAAGATAACTATGGTCGAAAGATAACTATGGTCGAAACATAACTGTGGTGTCGAAACGTAACTGTGGTGTCGAAACATAACTGTGGTGTCGAAACGTAACTGTGGTGTCGAAACATAACTGTGGTGTCGAAACATAACTGTGGTGTCGAAACATAACTGTGGTGTCGAAACGTAACTGTGGTGTCGAAACATAACTGTGGTGTCGAAACATAACTGTGGTGTCGAAACATAACTGTGGTGTCGAAACATAACTGTGGTGTCGAATGATAACTGTGAATCGAAAGATAAGTGTATCGAATGATAGCTGATGTATTGAATGGTAACTGTGAACCGAAGGATAAATGTGAACCGAAAGATATTGTGCTTGACTAATTGGTATACCATGCCTAGTGATGAATGTGAACATTTGTATTCGTGTGCACCAACTGATGATTGAATGAGAAATGATACGTGTTGTACTGGTATGCAAACTGACTGTTATGTGTAACTGTAATAGGGTTTGGTAAATCACTGTTGTTAAACGAGTAAATAATTCTACCGAGCAAGCCAAGGTGAGTTCACTACATTCGAGCATGCGTCCCAGTGGTTGGGGACAGTCAGTGGGTATTCCGTGGGGGGATAAGTCTTTGGGTAAAAACGGGTATATTGGTTAATATTCTCACCTATCATCGTTTGTAAGTCCCTCATCGGGTATTAGTTAGTAGCGCTACTTAGGTTTGGCACCCTCACCCCGTGCCTGTAGAGGACGGAGGTGAACTAATGACCCAGTCTGGCCCAGCACTAGATAGGAGTACGTGGGAAGGGCAGTCATGTATTTCAGGAGCCGTCCGTGTTTGGAAATGAGATATTAACAATATTACTTGCATTGGGTATTGAACTATTTTATATACAACGGGTAATCAAACGTTTTCTAAAACTGTGAACTCGCCAGCTTTGTCTGATACACGTGTTACATGCTCGCAGGTCCTTAGGTACTTGGAAAGCAGGAACTTGCTGGCTGGAGGGCGCGAGTGGTCATGGTTGCTTGATGGATTTATTATTAGACATTTATTTACTATGATTGATTGGATAACATTATATTACGATACATTAACGCTTCCGCTAAACTTATGGTTTTTGAATAACTTATGTTGGGATTTCAGTATCTTTAAATAATGAAGTTTTATTTCAAACTTGTGATTCAATGTAATTGGTGGCTCATTGCTAGTCGTCACACGCCTAGCAGGGACACTCCCTAGGTGGTAATTTTTGGGGGTGTGACAGTTTGGTATCAGAGCCACTGGTTATAGTGAATTTGGTTTTAAAAATGTTTTATAAAACCAGACTATAACTGAACTGATACGACATACTGATACGACATTGACCATGACACTCAGCTCCAGGCAGCAAGGTTCGTCTCTTGTTTACTATTACATAGCATAGTTAGTACATACTCATGATTAGTATCACACTCGAACGCACACTTGATATTACAATACGAATTACTATGCTATCTGTTTATGCTACGTATTTTAAGAATGGGACTCTACATGAACTTACATGCTCTATATTGTGATGTCGTCCGTCGTACTGCATGAGTTTGGGGAAACCTTTTAACATGAGTAGGGAGGAACTGAGATAAGCATGCAAAACGGGTTATTATTATGGGTGCACACATAATAATAACGTGGGGTGTATGTGAGTCCCAGTAAATCTCGACTAGTGTGAAAAGGAATCCCACGTTGATAGTCAATTTTGTATTAGAACCTCGAAAACTGTGAATACTATAGCAATACTTGACATCCGCTTGAAATGATCTGTTAATCCGTTCCTTCTTCCCATACTTGTAGAATCATGAACGGACGTGGTGGAGGTCGTCGTGGTGGACGTAATGGAGGCCGCGGTGGTGGGCGTGGCGAAATCCATATGACCCAAGCTGAGCTAGAAGCATTACTCAACGCCCAGGTGGCTGCAGCCTTGGCAGCTTATCAGGCTGGTATGGCATGTACCAGACATTCTTTCCTTTGAATCGTGAACTTGAGTCTTACTTGTTGGTTTATTTTCTTTCGTTAATAGGTCAGCCGGCGCCACAAAACCAGCCTCACCCACCGGTCTGCACTTTTAAAACTTTCATGGATTGCAAGCCACAGACCTTCAGTGGCACTGAAGGGGCTGTAGGACTTATACGCTGGTTCGAAAAGGCGGAGTCAGTGTTTGCGATATGTAACTGCCCAGTTGGGGATAGGGTAAAGTTTGCAGCAGGCACGCTTCAGGATGGTGCCTTGACCTGGTGGAATGCCCAGGTCCAACTGCTAGGTATTGAGGCGGCGAACGCCACTACGTGGGATGATTTTAAAGAACTGATGAGAGAGGAATACTGTCCTCGAGATGAAATAGCGAAGTTAGAGAATGAGTACTATCATCTGACAATGGTGGGGTCTGAAATCGAGGCGTATGTGAAGCGGTCGTATGAGTTAGCTGATTTGTGTCCGAACTTGTCCCGACCCATGCCCCGAAGAATCGAGTTGTTTATTAAGGGGTTACCTCCACGGGTGAAGGGTTTAGTTACAGCAGCGAACCTCAATAACCTAACCCAGATTGTTAGATTGGCACATAAAATCGTTGACCAGGAGGTGGAGAGCGACTCATTGCCACCTCGTATTTCTAGCACTACCACAGCTGCCACTACTTCCACTGCATCTGCTGCAGATGGCAAACGTAAGTGGAACGATACGGACAAGGGGTCCAACTCTACACAGCCTCAGAAGAAGACGGATACTGGCAGCACCCGCAGTTTCAGCCAGACAGCATCAGTAAATCAGAACTCGAGTAACAGATCAGGGCAGGGATCATATGCGGGGAAGCTACCCTTGTGCAGCAAGTGTGATCTTCATCACAAGGGGCAGTGTACTCGAGTTTGTTATCGGTGTAATCGACCGGGGCACAAGGCCAGGGATTGTAGGACCACACTTCCAGCTCAGCAGCAGCCAGCGCAGCAGGCGGGTAGGCAACAGCCTCAGCAAACTCAGGGTAATCAGAAAGGGTGTTATCAGTGTGGGGCTCAGCTGAGACAGAACACAGGGGGTGGTAACGGGAATAACAATGCAGGGAACAACGGGGGTAATGTTGCGCGTGGGCGCGGGTTTGTGCTGGGAGCTGGGGAAGCGCGGAACGACGGCAACGTGGTTACTGGTACGTTTTAAGTAAACGGTGTTATTGCTTCTATTTTATTTGATTCTGGTGCCGACTGGAGTTACGTGTCTTTAGAGTTTAGCTCCCAATTAGGGTTAAGTCCTACACTTCTTGTAATGAAACACATAGTAGAAATCGCAAATGGTAAAACAATCGAAGCTACGCATGTTCTATTTGGGTGTAAAATCGATCTTCTGGGTCAAGTTTTCGACATTGACTTGATTCCTATTACTCTTGGAAGCTTCGACGTGATCGTTGGTATGGACTGGTTGTCCAAGTATCAAGCAGAGATTCTCTGCAAGGAGAAGATCATACGTGTTCCCCTTCCCAGTGGGGAATTTCTATCAGTTCAAGGTCATCGCAGCGGGACCCCAGTTAGCATGGTTTCGGCAATGAAGGCTCAGAAGTATTTGCGTAAGGGCTATCCTGCTATATTAGCTCTTGTTACCGATTCATCGTCTGATGAAAGGAAGATCGAGGATCTTCCAGTTGTTCGGGAATATCCTGACGTATTTCCTGAGGAACTTCCTGGTTTACCTCCACATCGTCAGGTGGAATTCCAGATTGACCTCGCCCCAGCGGCAGCCCCAGTTGCTCGTGCTCCTTATCGTCTTGCGCCAGGAGAACTGCAGGAATTATCAAACCAACTCCAAGAGCTGTTGGATAGGGGTTTCATCCGACCTAGCTCTTCCCCCTGGGGAGCCCCAGTCTTATTTGTGAAGAAGAAGGACGGGTCCTTACGAATGTGTATAGATTATCGCGAGCTCAACAAGATGACGATCAAAAACCGTTATCCTTTGCCTCGTATTGACGACCTGTTTGACCAGTTACAAGGGTCGAGCTTTTACTCTAAGATCGACTTAAGGTCTGGTTATCATCAAGTGCGAGTCAGAGAGGAAGACGTTCCCAAAACCGCGTTTCGGACGCGATACGGTCACTATGAATTCTTGGTTATGCCATTCGGGTTAACCAACGCACCAGCGGTTTTCATGGACCTCATGAACCGCGTGTGCAAGCCATACCTTGACGACTTCGTTATCGTTTTTATTGACGACATTCTAATTTACTCCAAGAACAAGGAGGATCACGAGCGGCACCTACGCCTTAGTCAGCTTCTTCCGGGTTCTTCTCACATTAGTGTATAACTCACCAACGTTAACAATATCAGCATCTTGAGCGATCCGCTTTCCATTGGGACTTGATCCAGAATCCTTTTCAACTTCAACAGCTGAAGAGTCAGCCGTAACAGAGACAACATCCTTGCAACAGATCACAAAACAACTATTGATCTCATTTAATAAAATAATGAACTCTTTTTAAACATACTAAACATACTTTAAAAATAAATACTCACACTTGAAGTTCGTTCAGCAGACACCTGGGAATATTCTGAAAGGTTAACATCTTTAACGTCAGCTACCTCTTGAGTAACCTAAAGGATCATAATATATGATATCATATAAAAAAGTGCAGAATCCAGTGTTTAAAACTCAAAAGAAAAATAAATAGATTGAAAGAGTAATTTTATATGCTACCTCATTAGTATTTTCATCACCATTACCATCTCCACCAACCAACGTAGCAATTATTACTAGATCATCACATGTTTTTTGCACAGTATAAACACGATAGTCATTTTTAAGATTGAACTCTGAAACATCAATCTTAAAAGCAGCCTTCTTATCAACCAATCGAAATATCTCATGAGGGAATCCAGTATCATTGGCCTTAACCTGCCTCTCTCTTATGTCACTCGCCACTAATCTAAGAAGCTTTTGAACATCTCTATCAAACATAACAAAAGAAACACTACCACTCTCATCCTGCACCCGGACTTGCATCTTGAACCTGAAATATACACAAATAACTAAGTAAACTGTAAAACTATATTTAAATATCAGTCTTAGAATGTTACTTACATATAACGCTAAATAATCATATTGCTTACTTTGTGGTGATCGATGTACATCCACTATGACCTTTGGGACAAACCAAAGAAGTCGCAGGTAATCGAACAATATCATCTGAAACATTTTCAACATTCTGCAAGTATTCACTTTTACCCATCACCTTCTTGAAACACTTATGATAGGCAGCATAAAACCAACCATACTATTCTTGCACAATCTTAATTGTCGCAACCACAACACAACACAACACAACACAAGACATTTCATGTAAAAACAATATATGAACTTGCAATCTCTAGTTTGACAAACATGAAGGTGACAAACCAAACAAATAACCAAACTATATTAAAATATGTGAAACCTTTTCTATCTCACTAATCTCATCAACATGTTTCTTCACACCATCAGTTACAAATTCTTTATGCAATGGAAAAACACTCTGAGACGATAGTATTGTTTGAGAAGTAGAACCACTCCCTTGTCCAAACTTCAGTATAAGCCTTTTGAATACCACAAATGATTAGAATTAGTATACAAATAACATGAAACCAAGTATTTGACTTGAACATCTATATACAATAGAAATTACATTGACAAATTACCTCCTCCTTAGCTCGTTCTTCATTCAGAAAAAATCGTGTTGCAAACTTATCACTTTGAACAGTATATTCACCTACATGGAAAAGTATATAGATATTTAATGTATACCTGTCTTTATATTGCCAGAAATAAACAGTATAGTTATGATTTGTAGAAAGTAACAAAAATACATTTCCATTCCTTAGACTTTCCATGTTGTATAACAGCCATCACATGCTCATGAGGTGGGATTTTAGAAATGAAGTCCTTAATCTGCAGAGCATAATTATTCCACACAGTACACCGCAAAACCTTACCCCTACATGAAAAGAATATTCATATGATGACATACTAAAGACTAATTTATGACCATTTCTTTACAAATCTCTAATATCAAAACCACATTGAATTATTAAAAACAGAAAATCAAAGAAAAATTATGACATTTATTAAAGTAGAAAATGAGTCATAAATTAACTAACATATTCACTAAGAATAAACTGTAGACCTCATTTATTAGCATGATTCAGCATTAGATACAAACACTATAGATCTCATTTATTACCATTACCATGATCTCACATTAAATACCAACATTCTTCATCTTATTTATTAACATCATTAAATACAAACAATGATCAGTACATAACTGCACATGTAAACAACAACTTACTCCAAGTCTTCAATATCGAAATTCATCTTCTTAGTCTCCTTTGGAGGTCGATCAAAGATTTCAAGATCTCCACAACAAATCACAGATCCAGCAACATCTATGTGATCACATTATACAAGAATATAGGTAAAACTCTCTAATATTATACAAGCAAGACATGATTACAAAAATATACACTACCAACACTCAAAGTGTTTAACGCCTCTCCTTGAAGAATATCTTCATAAGCTCTGAAGTTGAAACCATACTCAACACCTTGCCAATATCTCACAGGAGTAACAGTTGTGCATCTATAAAAGTTGATTTTATAAGGCTTCACTACTACTTTATATAAATCTTTATTCTCACCAACACCAAATTTCGACAGAATCACAACAGCATCTTCTTGAAGTTGTCCATCAAAAATAGGTATCAGATGACTCTTAATACCTGCTTGAATCTTACCACCCAGAAGAACATTTAAAGAAAGTATCTTCTTAGCATACACCACTACATTCTCTAATAAAATGGAAAAGCAGAGATACAAATTACCTTTTCATCAATGAAGATGAGATCCATCTTGTAACCCTGATTCCATTTTCGAACAATTCTTGCTTTCATGTTCCACATATCTTTCCCAGGATTCAAATCGTTAACAAAACTAAGATTGTTACTCTCAACTGATATTGACATGCTTCTAATTCGGAATTCGGATTGTGATTAAATTTCAAATTTCAAAATCAGAGAAGATGAAAGTGTGATGAAATATGAAGAGGGAAATGAGAAGAAAAGCCTTATATAAGAAGGATGATTGACAGGACTTTCTGAGTAACATGCATTAATTGCTAATTACTTACTCTCATGCATTTTTGAATTTGAAGTTCCCAGTAATTAGCCTTAAACATCTGCTGATCTAAAAGCATTACGGAAGATAACAACAACTACTGCTAGGTATTAAAGTAAAGTCACATATAAATGAGCAGATGTTTACCCTGGCAGAGGTTTAGACCGAATTTTAAATGATTTTATATATTAGGCTTTATGATGCAATAATGACATAAGAAAAGCCTTGTTGGACAGCCTCTCTGGCTGACACATCAGTTTTTCTTATGTCACTCAGATTTCTCCTTTTATAGAAAGTAAAGATAGATAGAAGAAACATCTTGCATATCAAAAAATTTACTTGTACTAGATTAATCTTCCGCAGTGAAAGCTTCTTTTGAGTACATAATGTTTTATTATCTACTGAAGCTAGAAGAACAATCACCCATGTTCTTGTTGAATTTACCAATATTAAATGTCCAAAACTTACACGTTTTATAATATGTAACCTAAGTACTTTGTTACTTGTATTTTCGGTGTTCTAGCGTCTTGCTAGATCCCGCTTACGGTTGACTTATAACACATCTTCGTTGTTAAAAAAAATGAAAACTAAGTACTTTCATCATACTTTAATGGAAAAATTACACTTTTCGTCCTTTATGTTTGTAGCGAGTTGCAATGGATGACCTTTAACTTTAATAATTACAGTTACAGTCCTTTATTTGGAAAACTTATTACACTCTACGTCCTTTGGTCCTAGCCAAGTTTGTTTTACACGTTAAGTCATATCAGCAACTCATGTGAGGGCACTTATGTCCTTTTAAAAAAAATTAAACTAAAAAATAAAACCCCCAATGGCATCAATAACATCATCATCACCAGCCATCCTCCCAATCTCATTCCCCAAAACTCTCCGACAACCTTGATGACGACGGTGCACCGGAGCAGATCTCAGGCTGTCAGCCGTCGTGTTGCTCCAACGACCATTGTCTTCGCCTCAGTTTTCTCTCCCGAAACCCTAGGTACAACGTCCAGTGTAGTAACCACCGAAAAACACCTCGATAACGGAGATCTGTACATCAGAAGCTTTTCCGGAAACGTATCGAACGGCGCTCCACCGGGACGATGGCCGGAGAATACGCCGTCGTAAGCGTGTCTACCGAAAATCCATTAAGACTGAATTGGGAGAAAGAGGGACTGAGACCCAATAAACAAGTTACAAATTCACATATGAACACACACAATTATCAAATCTACCAATATCTCAATATCTCACTTAGGATTAGCTGAAAACAACTGCAAAACCCTAGCCGGAATCAACAGAAAACCATCCCGGAAACAAAACCGCATACACTTCAAACTTTTATAAACACATATAAAATATTTCAATATTTTACCTCAAAAGTTTTACAAAACTGAATCCTGCCAGAGAGAATCACGCAACAAAAGTGTACAAAACAACTACAAAACAACAAAACTAAATCATAAAATACTTAAATATTTTTGCCTCAAACTTTTACAAAATCGAAAATCCTGCCAGAGTGAGTCAGTTTCGGACCTGTGGTTTTGAGAAAGAGGGATAGAGAGAAAGAGGGAGAGAGGAAGAGATAGGTTTATTATGGTGTTTTAGGGTTTGAGAATTGAGGGAGATGATTGAATTGGGGAAGAATATGTTATATGTCACACCCCCGAAATCCACTCGCGGAGTATCATCGCATGGAGGCGTGACTGACTAGGATCAAGCCACCAATCATATTGAACATTGCAAGTATTAAATAAAGTTCAACCCATCAATATAAAAGGTGTTCAAAATAAAGCATAGTTATCTGTTTAGCGGAAACATAAATGTGAAAACCCAAACATAAGTATTAAGTTTAAAATGTCATAGTGTTTTTAACATGGCGTCCACTATCCATGTCCCACAACGACTGCGCCTCCCAGTGCAAGCTCCATGAGTACCTAACGTCGTGCAAGGCATGTAACAGAGAGCCAACAACAAAGTTGAGCGAGTTCACAGTTGATTGTTCAGTTAATGAGTTCGTTTCAGAAAATCTTAGTTCGTTTCATAACCATGCGTTACCCAGTACCCTTGTTCCCAAATCTTTACAATAATAAGTGGGGGCTTCCCATGTTGTATGTACTAGACTAGTTGTATTTATAAGTGTCATTCCCAATCCGATGACAGTGGTAGGTATGAGTTTACGTAGGTTTTACGTAAGTGCCCTTCCCTAACCGAGGACAGTAGTACGTAGCGAGTACGTAGGTTTAGCGCTGGTGTCCTTCCCAAACCGAGGACAATAGTACGTAGGTTCTAACACTGGTGTCCTTCCCAAACCGAGGACTATAGTACATAGGCTTTACGTGGGTTGTAGCACCGGCGTCCTTCCCAAACCTAGGATGGTGTTAAGTAGTCTAGTAGTGATGAAAGTGCGGGTAGTCATACAATCCCATTCCCAACCCACCGGGAATCCCATGCCTTGGAAGTGTGAACTCACCTTGGTTTGCTCGGTTTGGTTAACTACTTGGTTCCAATTAATCAGTCAAGGCCTATGGTATGCACGTATACATAATCAGTTTATATTCACGAAGTTCACGTATAAGTACAATCACAGTAGGTATTGAATTAGTGATCACCAAATAACACATAGCACATATTCAAGCTCATGCAAGTCAAGCCTATCATTTAACAACAGTTAACTAACCCCGTTAACCCCTAACAGAATTAAACTTAATTACTGTGTAGTTTACCCACTCGACGAAACACCCCCGTTTCGTCGTGAATCTCGTTCGACGAAACACCTTTGTTTCATCATGATTACCCTCGACGAAACACCCTATGTTTCGTCGTGAACACCCTTGGCGAAACACCCTATGTTTCGTCATGCCAGTTTCGTCATGATATGCGTTTCGTCCAACAAGTCAGTTACGTCGTGTTATCAGTTACACACAGAAAACCCTAATCCACCGATCATCATCAAACAATCAACAATTATAAAGTAATCACGTTTAACAATCTACCATACAGTTCACAGATTCAACAATATCAAACACCAAGAAACCCAAATCGTTAACAGATTTACCATGTTGCCGTCACATAATCCGAATACCCGTTCATACGTATCATAATAACCATCAACAACTCTCACAGGGAATATGATCAAGCATTACATAATATCGATGAATCATGTTTTCAATTAACATAAGCAAATCACTGTGATCACATATATTTATTACTATCATCTTTCATTGAACCCTAGTCTACCGAAATCTATTAACAATCGTACACTAGTCATGCATTCAAGGATCACCACAATAAACGTAATAATTTCATAAGCAATCAGATATTAGCAAATAACTAACCGAAAGGTATAGAGATTAGAACGAAGGACTTGTAAGTCTCCAAGGGTGACAGTGATAGTTGCCATCGGTTAACAGAGAGGGAGAGAGAACTAGGGTTTGCAAAAATAGCCGAATACGTGTTCTAGTGGTACTCTATATTGTTATATAATCGAACTGAGCCTTTACTGGGCTCGGCGTAAAAGTGGGCCGGCGAAACGTCCGTTTCGTTGAAACCAAGACGGCGAATCACTCCTGTTTCGTCGGAGTGTATATGGCGAAACACTTTATGTTTCGTCGAGATGGTTTGGGGTGCAACAGTTTAAAGTTTCTAACTTCTAAACAGATTAACAAACAGGTTACCAACTTGAATCATCAAACATATCATACCATACTCATAATACATTTTAGCATATCACAAACGTGTATGGTTACAAAGCAAACAAGTCGTACAAACAACCAACTTAAACAATTAATGTGCAATAAATGCGAAGATGGAATCTTGGAAACTCGAGTTGTCATATTATCCCCAACTTGAAAGAAATTTCGTCCCGAAATTTAGCATGCGGTTACTAAGGAAGCTAGTTGTGTTGTTTAGTTTACTGGTTTTCCGGGGGTGTCACATCATCCCCCCGTTGATTTGGAATTTCGTCCCAAAATTCTATAGTAGCTTCAGCCTCAGTAGTGGTTGCATTGTTCTTGAACAACTGGGGATACTTGAGTTTCATTTGATCTTCTCGTTCCCAGGTGAACTCTGGGCTACGACGGGAGTTCCAACGAACTCGAACAAGAGGTATTCTGGTGTGCTTGAGGACCTTAACATCTCGGTCCGTGATTTCAACTGGTTCCTCGACGAATCGCAACTGATCGTCGATAGTGAACTCCTTCAAAGGAACTATGAGGGTCTCATCTGACAGACATTTCTTCAGATTTGACACGTGAAATACGTTGTGAACCCCACCGAGTTCTGCTGGTAGGTTCAGTTTGTAGGCCACCTTGCCTATTTTCTCAATGATTTCAACGTAACGTGGGTTAAGTTTACCTCGTTTGCCAAAACGAACTACACCTTTCCAAGGTGAGACTTTGAGTAGCACTCGATCCCCAACCTGGAACTCGAGTGGTTTCCTGTGCTTATCAGCGTAGCTTTTCTGACGGTCATGAGCTGCCGCCATTCGTTGTCGTATCTGTGCAATCCTTTCCGTTGCATCTACTACAAGTTCTGGACCCTTGATCTGACTATCACCCACCTCTGCCCAACAAAGAGGTGATCGGCATTTACGCCCATACAATGCCTCAAATGAAGCGGCTTGAATGCTGGTGTGATAACTGTTATTATAAGAAAACTCCACCAATGGGAGATGTTTTTCCCAGCCATTGCCGAAATCGATTACACGTGCCCGGAGCATGTCTTCTAGGGTTTGAATAGTGCGCTCAGACTGCGCATCCGTCTGAGGGTGATAAGCTGTGCTCATGTCTAATCGAGAGCCAAAAGATTTGTGCATTGCTTGCCACAGTTCCGAAGTAAAACGTGCATCACGATCGGAAATAATAGAGGTTGGCACCCCGTGCCTCAAAACCACTTCTTTTAAGTAAATGTCTGCTAGAGTAGAGAACTTGTATGTTTCCTTGATAGCCAAGAAGTGTGCAGACTTAGGGGTTGTTTGGTAGCCTCTTAATGACCATTCAGATGCTACCTCTTAATGGTTTAAAACCTCTGAATGAATAAGAGGTAACCTCAAGTCTGAATGGTTAAGAGGTAACCTCTGAATGGTAAATCATCACATGTCACATTCTTCTACCTTCTCATTGGTAAAATTCTTATTGGTTCCATTAAGAGGTAGCCTCTTAATGACCATTCAGAGGCTACCAAACAGCCCCTTAGTGAGTCGATCCACGATCACCCAAATAGTATCATTCCCACGTTGAGATCTAGGCAGGCAAGTAACAAAATCCATGGAAATTTCTTCCCATTTCCATTGTGGTATCTTTGGTTGCTGGAGTAGGCCTGATGGTTTCTGATATTCCGTCTTGACTCTCGCACAAGTTAAACATTTGCTAACATAAGTTGCTATGTGGGCTTTCATGCTAGGCCACCAATACGTAGTTCTGAGATCATGGTACATCTTATCCGAACCTGGATGTACTGAGTAGCGAGACTTATGTGCTTCATCCATCATAAGTTCTCGTAAATTGCCATAGAGTGGGACCCAAATGCGTCCTGTTACATAGTAGGCGCCGTCTTCCTGTTGTTCTATCCATTGCCTTGAGCCGCATAAGGCTTCAGCCCTGACGTTTTCTGGTTTCAATGCTTCTACTTGAGCATCTCGTATTTGTGCAGGAAGACTAGATTGAATGGTGAGTTGCAACGCTCGTACACGCCTAGGTGTGGTATCCTTTCGACTGAGGGCGTCGGCCACAACATTAGCTTTGCCCGGATGGTACTTTATTGCGCATTCGTAATCGTTTAAAAGCTCGTCCCATCGTCGTTGACGCATGTTTAGTTCCATCTGTTTGAAGATATGCTCGAGACTCCTGTGATCGGTGTAGATGGTGCACTTGGTACCGTACAGGTAATGTCTCCATATCATGAGCGCGAAAATAACAGCTCCCAGCTCCAAAATCGTGTGTAGTATAATTCCTTTCGTGAATCTTAAGTTGGCACGAGGCATAAGCGATGACTTTATCCCGTTGCATCAACACACAACCAAGACCCTGAATCGATGCGTCGCAGTAAACCACAAAGTCGTCTGTGCCCTCTGGCAATGAAAGAATAGGTGCACTGCAAAGTCTATCCTTTAAGTGCTGAAATGCTTATTCCTGTGTATTACCCCAACGATACGTGACGCCCTTCTGTGTCAGTAGAGTAAGCGGCTGCGCAATCTTCGAGAAGTCTTTGATGAACCTTCTGTAGTAGCCCGCCAAACCCAAGAATTGGCGAATTTCCATTGGTGTGCGAGGTGCAGGCCAGTTCTTGATCGAGTCTACCTTGGATGGATCAACATGAATCCCATCCTTGTTTACCACGTGGCCTAGAAAGTGGACTTCACGAAGCCAGAAGTCGCACTTTGAAAACTTGGCGTACAGCTGTTCTGTTCGAAGGAGTTCCAAAATAAGTCGTAAATGCTGCTCGTGTTCCTCCTGACCCTTAGAGTAGATCAGAATGTCGTCGATGAATACAATAACAAACTTATCCAAGTAAAGCTTGCACACTCTGTTCATAAGATCCATGAAGACTGCAGGCGCGTTTGTTAACCCGAAGGGCATGACCAGAAACTCGTAGTGGCCGTAGCGAGTTCTGAATGTTGTCTTGGAGACGTCCTCGTCCCGAACTCTCAGTTGGTGGTAGCCTGACCTCAGATCAATCTTCGAGTAGTAGCTCGACCCTTGCAACTGGTCGAATAAGTCATCGATGCGTGGAAGAGGATAACGATTCTTCACGGTCACCTTGTTGAGTTCGTGGTAATCTATGCACATACGGAAGGTAATGTCTTTCTTCTTCACAAACAACACTGGAGCTCCCCAGGGCGAAGAGCTAGGACGAATAAAACCTTTATCTATCAGTTCTTGCAATTGTTTGGACAGTTCTTTCAGTTCAGTTGGAGCTAAGCGATAAGGTGATCGAGCTATGGGTGCTGCCCCAGGAGCTAGTTCGATCTAGAATTCGACCTGGCAATGAGGCGGTAGACCAGGTAAATCTTCAGGAAATACTTGAGAAAAGTCGCGTACTACAGGAATATCCTCTATTCTCTTCTCTTTCGTTGATGCGTCAGTAACAAGTGCTAAAATAGTGGTGTGGCCCTTTCATAAACACTTCTGGGCCTTAAGAAAGGAGATGATGCCCACCACAGCACCACTCTTGTCGCCTTGAACTTCGGGAGGTTCTTTACCAGAACGGGGAATACGAACAATCTTTTCCTTGCATAGGATCTCTGCTTGCTGTTGGGATAACCAATTCATCCCAATGACGATGTCGAAACTACCCAGAACTATAGGAATGAGATCGATAGAGAAGGTCTGACCAGCGAGGACAAGATTACAACCCTGAACTATGTGTGTGGCCTCTAGACTTTTACCATTTGCTAACTCTACGACATGCTTGGTGTTCAAAAGTGTTGGTGTGCGCTTGAGCATTTGACTAACTTTTAGAGACACATAACTGGTATCGGCACCCGAATCAAATAAAACAGTAACATAAAAGTCATCGAGAAGAAACTTACCCATCACCACGTTAGGATCATTCCTTGCTTCACCCTGACCCAGCACGAACACACGACCCCTAGCACCGTTGTTATCATTGTTTCCCCCATTGTTGTTTCCATTATTGTTCCCGTTGCCTTGGTTGTGGTTGTGGTTCTGATTCTGATTCTGATTTAGCTGTGGGTAGTGTCTCTTGAAGTGACCTTCAGCGCCACAATAAAAACATCCTTTGTTGCCCTGTTGTCGTTGCTGATTCTGCGGTGCTTGCTGTTGCTGCTGGCGATTCTGATTTGCAGGCCATGAGCTCCTGCAATCCTTAGCTTCATGACCCATCTTGAGACACCTCTGACAACGACCCTTGTTGCACTGACCACTGTGGTGTCTGTTGCATCTGTTGCACTTTGGGTGATTTCCTCGATATCCACCCTACCCCTGACTACCAGAAGATTGCTGACCAGGACTCTAGTAGTCATCAGTCTTTCGCTGCTGTGCCTGGGACTGAACTGTGGTCGAACCCTTGCTGGAATCCCCATCCCATTTTCGCTTGTTGTCACTGGGAATAGCAGAAGTAGTAGTAGTGGTAGTAGCACCAATGCGCTTAGGCAACCTGTTCTGTTCCACTGCCTGGTATGTGAGACAATGAGCAAGACGAGTAACATCCTGGATGGTAGCAAGGTTAGCGGAGGTCACATGGCTTTGAATCTCTGGTACTAAGCCTTTAAGGTACAACTCAATGCGCTTGATAGGAGGGTCCACCATCGTTGGACACAAGATGGCCAGCTCGTTTGACCTTTTTGTATACGCCTCTATCTCTGACCCTGTCATCTTCAGGTTAAAGAACTCCACTTCCAACTTGTGGATGTCATCACGAGTGCAGTATTCCCGCTTGATCAGTTCCTTGAAGTCGTTCCATGGGGTGGCATTAGCAGCCGCCAACCCCAGCATCTGAACTTGCGTATTCCACCAAGTCAGTGCAATGCCTTCGAGAGTACCAGTGGCATACTTCACCCTACGAGCCTCAGGGCATTCACACATCTCGAAGACCGATTTGAGCTTCTCGAACCAGTGGAGGAGTCCAACGGCCACTTCAGTGCCACTGAATGTGCTAGGACGACAGTCCATGAAAGTCTTGAATGTGCATACAGGTGGCTGAGCGTGCTGACCTGTTGTGTATAAGAACAGGACAAGGTTAAACACAAGAGTTGGTTTAGGAGTGTAGGATCTTAAGATCCTAGAGTGAGTTGCGACTGTAGGGTATACCTCCTGCTTGAGCGGCTGCAAGTGCCGCAACAACTTGTTCGTTAATCAAAGCCATCAACTGGGCTTGAGTCATATTGACACGTCCACTCATGATCTTCACAACAAAAGGGAAACATGAGTGAGAGAGATTAGCGAAAGTGCGATGACAGAAGAGAGTAGGCACACATGTGTTTCAAACAATAGTTGCTACGTTTATCTAAGCATACCATGAGCAAAGTTCTATGTAACTAACAAGTAGGCAATAAAACATAAACCATATCACCTATAGTGTTGAGTCTTGCACGTGGAGTGAAGCGTCGTTGTGGATCGTTGAGCACTATTCTGGTTATAGTCTGGTTTTATCCAAAAGTTTTCCCCTTTTTAAAACCAAGTTCACTATAACCAATGGCTCTGATACCAATCTGTCACACCCCCGAAATCCACTCGCGGAGTGTCACCGCATGGAGGCGTGACTGACCAGGATCAAGCCACCAATCATAATGAACATTGCAAGTATTAAATAAAGTTCAACCCATCAATATAAAAGGTATTCAAAACAAAGCATAGTTATGTGTTTAGCGGAAGCATAAATGTGAAAACCCAAACATAAGTATTAAGTTCAAAATGTCATAGTGTTTTTAACATGGCGTCCACTGTCCATGTCCCACAACGACTGCGCCTCCCAATGCAAGCTCCATGAGTACCTAACATCCTGCAAGGCATGTAATAGAGAGTCAACAACAAAGTTGAGCGAGTTCATAGTTGATTGTTCAGTTAATGAGTTCGTTTCAGAAATTATAAGTTCGTTTCATAACCATGCGTTACCCAGTACCCTTGTTCCCAAATCTTTACAATAATAAGTGGGGGCTTCCCATGTTGTATGTAATAGACTAGTTGTATTTATAAGTGTCCTTCCCAATCCGAGGACAGTGGTAGGTATGAGTCTATGTAGGTTTTACGTAAGTGCCCTTCCCTAACCGAGGACAGTAGTACGTAGCGAGTACGTAGGTTTAGCGCTGGTGTCCTTCCGAAACCGAGGACAATAGTACGTAGGTTCTAACACTGGTGTCCTTCCCAAACCGAGGACTATAGTACGTAGGCTTTACGTAGGTTGTAGCACCGGCGTCCTTCCCAAACCGAGGATGGTGTTAAGTAGTCTAGTAGTGATGAAAGTGCGTGTAGTCATACAATCCCATTCCCAACCCACCGGGAATCCCATGCCTTGGAAGTGTGAACTCACCTTGGTTTGCTCGGTTTGGTTAACTACTTGGTTCCAATTAATCAGTCAAGGCCTATGGTATGCACGTATACATAATCAGTTTATATTCACGAAGTTCACGTATAAGTGGGTATTGAATCAGTGATCACCAAATAACACATAGCACATATTCAAGCTCATGCAAGTCATGCCTATCATTTAACAACAGTTAACTAACCCGTTAACCCCTAACATAATTAAACTTAATTACTGTGTAGTTTACCCACTCGACGAAACACACCCGTTTCGTCGTGAATCCCCTTCGACGAAACACCTTTGTTTCGTCGTGATTACCCTCGACGAAACACCCTATGTTTCGTCGTGAACACCCTCGGCGAAACACCCTATGTTTCGTCGTGCCAGTTTCGTCATGATATGCGTTTCGTCCAACAAGTCAGTTATGTCATGTTATCAGTTACACACAGAAAACCCTAATCCGCCGATCAGCATCAAACAATTAACAATTATACAATAATCATGTTTAAGAATCTAGCATACAGTTCACGGATTCAACAATATCAAACACCAAGAAACCCAAATCGTTAACAGATTTACCATGTTGCCGTCACATAATCCGAATAGGGTTTACAAGTATCATTCCCGTTCATACGTATAATAATAACCATCAACAACTCTCACAGGGAATATGATCAAGCATTACATAATATCGATGAATCATGTTTTCAATTAACATAAGCAAATCACTGTGATCACAAATATTCATTAATATCATCTTTCATTGAACCCTAGTCTACCGAAATCTATTAACAATCGTACACTAGCCATGCATTCAAGGATCACCACAATAAACGTAATAATTTCATAAGTAATCATTAGCAAATAACTAACCGTCGGTTAACAGAGAGGGAGAGAGAACTAGGGTTTGCAAAAACAGCTGAATACGTGTTCTAGTGGTACTCTATATTGTTATATAATCGAACTGGGCCTTTACTGGGCTCGGCGTAAAAGTGGGCCGGCGAAACGTCCGTTTCGTCGAAACCAAGACAGCGAATCACTCCTGTTTCGTCGGAGTGTATATGTCGAAACACTTTACGTTTCGTCGAGATGGTTTGGGGTGCAACAGTTTAAAGTTTCTAACTTCTAAACAGATTAACAAACAGGTTACCAACTTGAATCATCAAACATATCATACCATACTCACAATACATTTTAGCATATCACAAACGTGTACGGTTACAAAGCAAACAAGTCGTACAAACAACCAACTTAAACAATTAACGTGCAATAAATGCGAAGATGGAATCTTGGAAACTCGAGTTGTCACATTATCCCCAACTTGAAAGAAATTTCGTCCTGAAATTTAGCATGCGGTTACTGAGGAAGCTAGTTGTGTTGTTTAGTTTACTGGTTTTCTTGGGGTGTCACATTTTATATATATATATATATATATGTCAATTTTTTGGTTTTATTTATTAATAAATATTTTAAATAAAAACATGAAATGACCAGAATACCCTTAAGTGGATAGACATAACTGAAAATTTTAACTTGGTTAGTGGTAAAGGACGAAAGGTGTAATGTGTTTTCCAAATAAAGGATTGTGATTGTAATTATTGAAGTTAAAGGTTATCTATTGCAATCCACTACAAACATAAAGGACGAAAAGTGTAATTTACCCTGCTTTAATTTAGGGTCCTAATATTAACACATGGCAAATCCTTATTTACACATGGTGTATACGGGCCGTATACAATTATACGGCCCGTATATAATAAAATAAAACTAACAAAGTCTGTGCCTTCATATTTTGTCAGTTTTTTTCATTCCATACGGGCCGTATAACTGTATACGGCCCGTATACACCATGTGTAAAGAATTTGGCTGGTCGTATACAATGTATAACTGTATACGGCCCCGATACGAACAATGTATACGGGCCGTATAACTGTATACGGCCCGTATGAAAAGAAAATTAGATTTTACCCAAAGTATTTAATGGATTTAAGGTGTCAATCACACGAGACATTTTACAGTCGTTAGGTGTTCAAATCTTTCTAAAAGTAGAAAAAATAAAACTTTAACAAGTAACAAAGATTGAAAAACAAAAAAACGTGTCGTGTGACTGTAATAAAAAGGAAGGGTGAGGCATTTGTTGATACTGAGCTTCCTGATACATATCGTTCGTAAGAAACTTTTCGTGCACTGAACCTTCAGTTGTGTACTCTTCAATCTTCTTGAGTATTTTTCTAACTTTATGCTTGCATCCACCACAGTGAATATTAAATTTGAGTGAAAGAGTTTGGAAACCAGACGGTAAAAACGAAGTAACTGTTGGAATTTGTGGATTTCGGTTGGTTCAGAAACTTAACAAGAGAAGCAACTAAAAAAATACAATTGATTTCTCTTCATGTTACGGAGAATGTTCTAGAAATTGAAGGAAAAGGAAAAGATTTGTTGAAATCAAATTCAACAGAGATAACTTAATACAATCGGTCAAATCACACACTATATAAAGATTACAGAGGTTTTTACCATATGTATACGGGCCGTATATGGTTTATACGGCCGTATACTCTCGGTAAAAAATTTTTTTACCGATCGTATACAATGTATATGAACGATGTATACGGGTCGTATATTGTTATACGGCCCGTATACTATGGGTAAAAAATGGTAAAAATTGGTTTATTCTCTTTAATCTATTAGAACGATCCTTGTTTTGAGAACCTGATTCTGATTTAAACAATGGAATTTGTGGATCAACAGAAATAACTGAAAATAACTCGCCATTCTCTTGCACCTGTGTCCGTCACATGATAGAAGACGTGTCGGGTTCTGCTAGAAGAGTATAAGTATTATTGGTTCAATACAAACTCTTTTGAAAGACAAGAATACAACGTTCATGTATCACAAGGAATGACCGATCTAAGGCAGAGAACCTGATTTAGATACACAAATTCATCACCGGTTTCTACAGCACAAGCACATACGCAATGAAGGATTAAAAGATGTTAGTTTTTGACAGTATGGTTTCTCGACAAATGAAGTATTATCTGACATCATCTGTTCATCATTGTGTGAGATTAGCCAAACGAGGATGAAAGATACTCAAACCATCTGATCCCGTTGTTGCAAACTCCTTTAATGTGAGATTCTTCAAGTTTGCACATTTTGAGAAAATACCAATGTGTTTGTCAGCTTCGTCAACACACAAAGTGACATATTGACGTGGAAAAACAAGGACCAGATGTCGATTGTTGAAAGTTTGAACTGATTATTTGTTATCAGGTGAGTTCCAAGCATTTTATCGTGTGTTGTAATTTTAATGAAGCAATGAAGATTGAATATGCACTAGGGTTTTTTCTTATCCGGTTTCCAGACCTATCATTTCCGTCTACGTTTGGTTTCCTCAACGAAGAACCATCAGCCATTATCTGCCCTTTTTCCTTTGGTTTCTGGTTGATTTTGAGGGTGAGGGTTTTGCATTGATTCCTACGCTCCAATCATCTGCTTCCTGAATTGAATCTGAATCTGAAAGTTAATTAGACCCCTCAAGTTGTCATTCGTAACAACTAAGCGTCTGGAGAAGAGTATGTTGATATAGGAGAGTTGAACCCGACACGTCTTCTGTGATGATTCGAAACATTTCGAATAACTAGCAGAACCCGATCCACTTACATTCGAATAACGCTGAGAATCCACAACGCTTATGGCCAGATTCTTTCCTTCAATCTTGGCAAAATCAATGTCTGCTTGTTTTATTATCACGAAAGTACTGAACAACCGAGATAGACACAATAACAACAGTCTATTTGCTTCGTCCACTAGAACTATTTGTGTATGCATTCTTTTGGTAGTTAACAACGCTAATTAGAAAAAAATCTGTAAAATTAATCATATCGAATGCTATAACAGGATGGATGTGACACACACAGATAGATAAGCTGTCACAGTTGTCAAGACTGTTTGTCGGGTTTCCAATGCTCACACAGGGTGATAAACAACGCTGATACGAATACATGTGTCTTTCGAAATAGGCTTTGTTCTTGGTTTAATGAAGTTACACGTAACATCTACTTATATTCAGATTTAAACAATGCCCGCCTCAACTGAGATAACGGACATCCATCAAGCTCAAAAAGAAAACTTGTGTTTCCCATAGTCACAAAAGATTGCGGTTTGTATTTCGCATAGCCACCGTTTCCGTAGTAAAAAGCGGTTGCGGTTTGTATTTCGCATAGCCATCGTTTCCGTAGTAAAAAACGGTTGGGTTTGCACATTCAATCTTCAATACTTCATTAAAATACCACTAGTAGAAGAACCCGACACGTATTCATGTTACGGAGAATGTTCTACAAATTGAAGGAAAAGGAAAAGATTTGTTGAAATCGAATTTGACAACTATGACAGGTTATTAAAAGTAGCAATCACCTCCAATCATTTCCTGGTCAAATCACACACTATAAAGTTTAAAGTTATCGTGTGTTGTAGTTTGGAAAGATGACCGAACAGAGATCTGAATAACAAACTGTGGAGAACTTGTTTGTGTCGGGTTCTTCTGCTAGTTACTTGATTAACGGACTGATCGGTAACGTTACTCTACTTGTGCTCCGATTTAAGCGGCGTGTTCCGATCAACGTTGTTTAAATGTGATGAAGAGTTTAGAAACCCTAGAATGATGGTGCTTTTACGGGAAAAAACGTGATAATTGAAAAACATCAATCTATACGGCCCGTATACAATTATACAGCCCGTATACATTTGCTAAACATCAAACACCTCAGAAATAAATCCATTGAGCCGTATATGTGACAACTCGTATTTCAAACCCGTCTTTGTATTGTATGCAACGTATGTGAACTTGATTGAACCATTGAATGATTGAATTATTGAATGTTATGACGTTATGATAGGTTATGTGAATATGTATATGTTTACTTAATCCGAACCACACAACACATAGCCGATCGCACAAGCTAATGGGCTGACTTATGACACTCTCGGCCCACTCTCTTTTGAATCCGAAACACATAGACAACCCATGAAGGGATTCGGCCCACTACACTTATACGAATAACAATTAGAGGGTAGGTTATACACCTCATTTGTTACAATTTACCTCACACACAAAAACCCTAAGCTCTCTCTCGTACCTCCCTCGAAGCCGGCGGCCCTCCTATCCTTCGAAGCTTCTTTGATTTCATTCCCCTCTCAATCGGTTAGTGTTTGAGTTATAAATTACGAGTTGATGATGTTATGATTCCACGTTTTGTTTTAGCCGATTAGAGTTGATTGTATGAATTGTTTACATGTTGTGTAATATGATCGGATTGAGTGTATGATTGTCAATCTGTGGCTATGTGATGATCTTGTTAGTGATTAGGGTTCTTATTAGTTGTTATTATCATACGTTGTGCAAGGAATCATGATGAGATAATAAGTAATCGGCCGCATGTTCATCGATAGGTTAGTGTTCATGATATAATATGGTTAGGGTTATGTGAATTGGTTGTAACAAACCTTGTTTGATCGAAATCTATCAAGCCTTGAAACTGAAAGTTGTTGATTGATTGTAAAAATTGGAAACTGATAAAGATTTGTAACCGATTGCTTAAATCACGGAAATAACAAAACTAATCGCACAAGGGGGGCCTGATCGCACAAAGCGGTCCCCAGTCGCACAAGCTCTCGATCGCACAAATCACTTGTGAGTTAGTTGTTTGGATCGCACATGTTGTATGCTTGCTTAAACTGTTGGGCCGGATGGTTAATTAGGTTGGGCTAGTCTGATCGCACAAACCAAGTGGACTCTGTTTAGTTTGGGCTGGTTTGGAACGCACAACCCGATCGGATCGTACAATCCAATCAGGATCGCACAAGTCACTCACGTATATTATTTGGGCCGAGATTGTATTATTGATTTGTTATGATAATTGGGCCGGGATGTTGGATCGCACAACATGTTGTGGATCGCACAACATGTTGGGCCGGACATGATTGGGCTTATTATATTTCGTACAAGTTATATGTATTGTTTGACTGTTAAGTGTTGCCATGATCTATATGTGCTTTTAACGTGTTAACTTATGTGATTCATACGTGCATCTCTTGAAGTCAAGACCTGACTTGTGTGGTAACCCTATTAGGACGAGATTGACCACTTTAGTTCAAGAACCCTTTTCTTTCGTGTATCTACCGAGCAACCCCAGGTGAGTTCATTGCATTTTCTCAAGCATGCGTCCCGGTGGTTTGGGACAACTGGTAAACATTTGGAAGGGAAACTTGGGGTAAACAACTGGAACATAGAAACAATCATCTACCGGATTGACGCTGCATACGGTACAATAAACGAGTTAACAACGACATCTGAACCAAACAACAAGTAGATTTAACTAATATCTGGTAACTTCACACGTAAGCAACACCTTGAACTCACCAGCGTAGTCTGACACACTTGTTTGCATGCTTGTAGGTCATTAACGTTTGGAACATGGACTTGCTATCTGGGAGTGCTGGAGTGGTCATGGATCGAGGCTCTTGGATTAACTTACATTTGATACATTGGTTTTAAGTATTATTATGAAACATTTGCTAAACGATATTTATATGCTTCCGCTACACAACACTTTGGGATTTGATATTATGTTTTATTTAAGTATTTACCATTGGTTCAATGTGATTGGTGGCTCGAACTCTGATGCGTAACACGCCTCGCGGGATTTCCGCAGGTGGGATTTTGGGGGTGTTACAGTATACTTTTTATAAATCGTATACACTTGTATACGGCTCGTATAACTATATACGGGTCGTATATAATAAAACAAAAAAAACATTCTCTGCGCATTTTCCTATTCAAAAACATTCTATAAGGGCCGTATATTTTGTATACGGTCCATATACACTAGGGATGTGAAAATAAGATCTAGGGGGTGTGGGAATAAAGGGGGCCTTAATTAATAACCCCAAGAACTCACCTAGTACAATGTCTACTAAACATCTAGTGTACAACCTAATTATATTATTAATGCCTTATTTAGTGAACAATAATGAATATTTAGACATGACATAATAGTTATCGCAGTTGTATGTAGACTTGAATGGGTTAAATTTCATTTCTTTATCAAGTCTTCGTAGTTCGTATGGTCTTAATTCAAAGAAGGCCTCATACTTAATTTTCAATTTGAATTCCATCTACTTTCTTGGTTATCATGCTTACCTAGAACTCTTCAAGTGTTTATCTTTTAATAGGGTTTCTTTTTCTTTCGGGGTTGATGTTAAACTACTTTCTTGACTGTGGCATTTTTTTCTTTATAATTTTAATTTCCATATTCCAATACCAAATACTTCTGGACAATAATTGACTAATCTGAACAAACCTTTTGATGACATTAATTGACTAATCTTTTTTTTTTTGAACGGCCAACAAACTCAATCCCGAGCACTCTCGGGGCACCCACTGGACAAACGGAGTACTCCGAGAGTAACCCGAGTCCACCACCAATTCCGGGGAAAACCCGGTAACCCACCCGCCCGTAGGCACGACGGTGAAATTACCGGTAAAACCCGTTTGGCTCAAGGATCCAACCGAGGTTTCCCTGGGTCTCCTATCATTGCCCACCAATGCCTCACTCTGCACCAAGTGGGAGTCGAACCTGCATCTCACAAGAGAAATGCAAGCTCTCCACCACTTGATCTAGAGATCATTGGCAACTAATCTAAATAAACCATTTGATAACTAAGTTATTTATGCTTCAGAAATCATATCATATCATAGTATTATACTAAAGTTATATATTTAGAGGTGGTAACTTTGTAGAATAGTAACAATGTTTTAAAAGTATTTATCTCTAAAATATAATTAATTTCATTATACACTCGATTTATTTTTAAAAGTACAAATTTCTAACTTCTTTAAAGTTTTGGAAATGATTTGAATTTACCAAGTTTATATAGTTGTCAAAGTTGACAAAATGGTCATATACAATAATACATACCACATATCAATGTAAAGAGTTAAATGCTATTTTAGCCCTTGTGTTTTGGATCATTTTTCTAATTTAATCTAAATAATTTATTTTTTGCTTGTGGGTCCAAATATATTTCACCATTGCCATTTTAGTTCACAGTGTTAACTTCATCTATTTTTTTTTTTTTTTGGTTAACGGGAAGGGAAATTTGGTCATTTTATAGGGTCGTATTGTCATTTAAGTTAAAAGAATTACATATAAAATGACCAAATTGCCCTTCTCGTTAACAGAAAAAATAGATAAAGTCATTGGACTAAAATAACAACGGTAAAACCTTTTTGGACCCACAATCAAAAAATAAAACTTTTAAACTAAATTAGAAAAATGACCCAAATCACAAGAACTCTTTTAACCCTTTACATTTAGATTTGGTATGTATTATGGTATATGACCATTTTATCTAGTTGAAAAAAGGGAGGGGTTATACTTTGCAATCTCAATCAAGAATCTTCTATCCACCCCCACCCATGCCCCCACCAACAAAAGGCGTTAAAAATGGATGATTGTGATGAAAAGAAAACATGGGTCATGAACGGATGAGTACTCTCAACCAAATATTATGGCCCTTCATTACTATAAACAAGTGGGAGAGGTGATGTGAGCCCGGGTCACTTCAATCTTGTGCACCCACTTTTTATTCAACGGTGTTAGGTAGATATTTTAGAAGCTTCCACAGATATTTTAATATATCGCCCCCTAACATACAAACGCACCCAACTATTTTTTATCTTCTTTATCCGTATCACCATCAAACCATCATCATTAGCTACACACACATACAAAAAGAGAACAAACACATTAGGGTGAAGGGAGTGAGGGTGGTAAACCCACTCGACACCGATTAAAGACCACCGCCAACGTTTTGCCGACAAAGCTTTACCAATTTTTGGGGTTCGGTGAACCTTCACTGATTCGGTGAGAGGGACTGAAGGGGGAGAGCGATAAGTGTGTGATGGACTTCATTCCTTCTCAACTAATTACACATTTTTTCTTTTTCAAAAAAAAAAAAAATAGTTTACCACCAACATTTTTAAGCATTATGTAAATATTTTAGGTGACTTGACATGACACTATATGATTGAGTAGATTAGGAATTTACCTAATACCATTAGGTAACCCCTCTCTTCACCCATATAAAATAACAAGCAGGGTTAGCTGCACACATAATTTATTCTATGAATTTTTAATCGAAATAATTTACTCATCAAAATATGGCCCACTAAACTATTTTTAATTGAAATAATTTAATCGAAGTAACATACAAACGCACCAAACTATTTTTTATCTTCTTTATCCATATCACCATCAAACCATCATCATTAGCTACACAAACATACATAAAGAGGACAAACACATAGAAAATAACAAGCAGGTTTAGCTGCACACATAATTTATTCTATGAATTTTAATCGAAATAATTTACACACATACAACATGAACGCATTCACATTCAATCCATCATATTTTCACCCTAAATTACACTAAAAAACACTACATTTTCTTTCTCCTTTTTAATTAAATAATATTTTTTTATATCTTTATCATTATCTTTTATCTCTCCTCCACTCACAACCACTTATATTAAAAAATTATAGGAGGTGAACAGTGTCCCCCCAAAATATACAGATGAACAGTAACATTTTCTCTCTACTCCACTCACAACCACTTTTTATACTCTTTATATTTTAAAAACACCACACACATAATTTAGTTATTTGGATGTGAATGCTCAAATGTTATTAAAATATGGCGATTAAGTAAATAATAAACTAAAATACTTTTATACTCTATATTTTGCTGTAAATAGTGTTAATTGAAATAATTTACTCATCAATGATGTATAAAAAATGAGGTGTTCTATTTTTTTAATAACGAATTTCTGTTAATCGTATATTAATATTGCGTCATCAAATTGTATGATTTTTCTCCTTTCTAATTTCATAGCTATCTCCTCAACTATATATATTGGAAGTAAAATATGAGGTTTAAAAAGGCTAATTCTATACACACCCCCCCTCTTCCTGATTATACCCCCCCTTGTGAGAGGAAAACTGTCGGTCCCACGCAGGCCCCACCTGTAAATATGTGAAAGGAGGGGGGTGAAAAAAGTAGATAGGGGGGGTGTAGAAAGTAGCACCCTTTAAAAATTATGAGACCACGCGCGGCCGTACAGAGAATCTATTATATATAATAAAGAGTAAATTGCAATTTTAGTTCGTGAGTTTTGTCCAAATTTGCCATTTTAGTCCAAATAGTTTTTTTTTTTTTTGCCTCTGGGTCCCTGACTTTTACATTTTGTTGCCATTTTGATCATTTTGTCTAACTCCATCCAAACACCCAGTTTATAACAGGGGTATTTTGGGGATTTCCGTAAAAAATGTTTTCAGTTGTCATTTTGATCCAATTCCAGAAAATCAAAAAAATTCCAAAAAATCAAAAAAATTCCAAAAAAATCTAAAAATAAAAAAAAAGAGTAAATTGCCATTTTACTCCCTGAGTTTTGTCCAAATTTGCCATTTTAGTCCAAATAGTTTTTTTTTGCTTCTGGGTCCCTGACTTTTACATTTTGTTGCCATTTTGATCATTTTGTCTAACTCCATCCAAAACCCAGTTTGTAACAGGGGTATTTTGGGGATTTCTGTAAAAAATGTTTTCAGTTGCCATTTTGATCCAATTCCAGAAAATCAAAAAAATTCCAAAAAATCAAAAAAGAGTTAATTACTATTTTCGTCCCTGTGGTTTGTCAAAAATCACTATTTCAGTCCATTAGTTTAAAAATTGCGATTTCAGTCCCTGTGTTTCACTTTCGTAACTATTTCAGTCCCAGTGGTTTCACTTTCGTAACCATTTCAATCCATTATTTTGTTAAGTACGGGGACTGAAATGGTTACGAGGTGGACTGAAACGGTTACGAAAGTGAAACCATAGGGACTGAAATCGCAATTTTTAAACTAATGGACTGAAATAGTGATTTTTGACAAACCACAGGGATGAAAACAGTAATTAACTCATCAAAAAAATTCCAAAAAATTCAAAAAAATCTAAAAATAAAAAAAATCTAAAAAATCATAAAAATTCAAAAAAAATCTAAAAATAAAAAAAAATTCTAAAAAATCATAAAAATTCCAAAAAATCAAAAAAAATTCTAAAAAAGCTAAAAATCATTAAATGTTTCGGCACGAACCGTTTCGATCCGTACCGTTTCGAACCGAACCGTTTCGACCCATACCGTATCGAACCGAACCGTTTCGACGCGAACCGTATCGAACCCGTACCGTTTCAAACCGAACCGTTTCGACCCGTACCGTATCGAACCGAACCGTTTCGACGCGAACCGTTTCGAACCCGTACCGTATCGAACCGTACCGTTTCGACGCGAACCGTTTCGAACCGTACCGTTTCGACCCGTACCGTATCGAACCGAACCGTTTCGACGCGAACCGTTTCGAGCTCGACTGTTTCGACACGAACCGTTTCGACCCGTACCGTTTCGAACCCGAACCGTTTCGACGCGAAACGTTTCGACCCGTACCGTTTCGAACCGTACCGTTTCGACGCGAACCGTTTCGAACCGAACCATTTCGACCCGTACCGTATCGAACCGAACCGTTTCGACGCGAACCGTTTCGAACCGTACCGTTTCGACCCGTACCGTTTCGAACCCGTACCGTTTCGACCTGTACCGTTTCGAACCCGAACCGTTTCGAGCCGAACCGTTTCGACGCGAAGCGTTTCGACCCGTACCGTTTCGAACCGTCCCGTTTCGACCCGTAGCGTTTCGAACCGTACCGTTTCGACCCGTGCCGTTTCGACACGTACCGTTTCGACGCGAACCGTTTCGAACCGAACCGTTTCGACCCGTACCGTATCGAACCGAACCGTTTCGAAGCGAACCGTTTCGATACGGTACGGGCTCGAAACGGTTCGCGTCGAAAAGGTTCGATTCGATTTGATACGGTACGGGTCGAAACGGTTCGGTTCGAAACGGTTCGCGTCGAAACGGTACGATTCGAAAAGGTACGGGTCGAAACGCTTCGCGTCGAAACAGTTCGCGTCGAAATGGTTCTGCTCGAAACGGTTCGGGTTCGAATCGGTACGGGTCGAAACGGTTCGTGCCGAAACATTTAATGATTTTTGGATTTTTTAGAATTTTTATGATTTTTTAGAATTTTTTTGATTTTTAGATTTTTTTGAATTTTTTTAGAATTTTTATGATTTTTTAGAATTTTTTTTATTTTTAGATTTTTTTGGAATTTTTTTGATTTTTTGGAATTGGATCAAAATGGCAACTGAAAACATTTTTTAAGGAAATCCCCAAAATACCCCTATTACAAACTGGGTTTTTGGATGGAGTTAGACAAAATGATCAAAATGGCAACAAAATGTAAAAGTCTGGGACCCAGAGGCAAAAAAAACTATTTGGACTAAAATGACAAATTTGGACAAAACTCAGGGACTAAATAGCAATTTACTCTATAATAAATGTGTTAAATTTTGCTGATGTGTCAAGCAATGAGGGCCCTAAATTTTTCCTTTTGGCGGGAAAATGTGAGAAAGCTATAATTTTTACACAGGATCCGAATGGCAACAACCATACCCGGCGTTTTGACCCAGGGTATATAAAGTATCTAACAAACCTAAATCACTCATTCGCCTCATTTCACGCTTACAGAACCCTAAATCCCTCACTCTTTTCCTTCACGCTTCCTGATTTCCCTTTGTTCTTCACCTTCAAGTCTATGAAGTTCAATCGATTCAACGTGTTATCAACCCGTTTTGTTATATTTGATTGTTGGCGGAAGACGATGGAGGTTATCGGAGGTCACACCTGCCCATCCGACACCTTCCTTAGCCTCACCCTTTCTCTCCAAACCCTAATTCTTTTCTTTCCAAACACGCCTTTGCCTCAGTTGTTTCATGATTCCATTGCAAGTTTTCTTCCCCATCACCATCATCCTCCATTTTTTCTTGATTTCATAAGAAGAGGTAACTTTTATATCTCAATGTTATTCATCTGTTAGGTTGAATTATTTGATTTTTTTTCTTAATCGACTGATTTGTTCAATGGAGCACTATCTATTTCGTTGTTGATTACGAATTATTTTGAATCTTTCAGTTAAGATGATAAAGATTTGCTTAAGCAAACCGGTTGTAGATATAATTAGTTATGGGTGCGGATATATATAGAAATAATAAACCCGAATTTATTGCTTTCAATATCTATATTATATTATAATACATGAGGGAAGGATTCCCAAAAGTTAAGAACTTCTTCCCCCATTATTTATAAATAAACCCTTAGAATGAGGGTAAAGTGGTCTTTTAAACCATAATTATTTTTTAGTCCCTCAATCTATTACATTTAAATCCTTGACATTTAACATAATTATGGGTAATTAGTTACACCCCCCCTTAATTCTTTAATGTATTCCTGCGATATCTTACAACCCGTAATGTTTTAAAAAAATCCGAAGGTACCATGACGATCGGCACATTTTTTTAAATGTTTCGATAGTTGTCTTTTTTAGTTTCGCCGTGCGTTCATAAAGTACAAATAGCCGATGCGTAAATGTACAATTGATTAAAGCCAATATTTATTTTTTACCCAAGCCAGCTTTGACCATTACCTAGCTACCGTACATTAACATTTGTTTTTTACCCAAGTTTTTTATTTTGAACGGCATTAATAAACTAAAATATTCCCTAATTTTACTTGTACAGAGTCAGTTTGTTGTGGCATGTTTAATATAGTAAGTATAGATAAAACTCACAACAAACTTCCTATTAAACATGCCACAACAAACTAAACAGGATATGTGCATCTTATTTTAAAAACTTAAAACTCACAACAAACTTCCTAAATAAATGGATGACCAATCTAAAACTAAACCCTAATGGACTACTATAAATACATAGCAAACACTCACAATTCTACATTTCTATTGCTAAACAGATTTAAAATATGGAGCCAGTTCTGAATTCACTTGATGCGAAAAAACAAGCATGCGATATTGTAAAATCTAAGGTCGGTTCTATGATAAGTTTTGTTATATCGCAATAATGAATAATTGTTTTCTTTTATTTACTTTTATATGAATACTAACTTATTTGATATTTCATATTCAACACACCAATTTAAACACCCCAGTTGTCGAACAAGCTTTTGTTAGTTTTTAAGTAATATTTTCGCTTATAATCTTTCATATTAACAAGTTCGTTATGTTATTATTTGGTGTTTTATTGTAGGATGATGGTGATAATAGTGTTGAAATTATTTCTTATGGTGCAATGTTCAGTCCATACAAGTCTAAGCTTCAACGTCAATTTAGTGAAGAGGTAATTTTAAAATTTATTTAATCTTTTTAAACTTTTTTATTCGATATTTGTTCTTTTTTTAAATTTATTTAATCATTTTTTAATTTTTTTATTAAATTTTTGTTTTTTAAGGATCGGAAGTATGAGAATCAAAAGAAAAGATCTAAGAGACTCTCTGAATGGAAATGGGTCGAGGTTATAAATTTAGATGATTCTGAGGATGATGAGAAAGAAGATGAATTAGATGATACTGCTGATTCGAGCAGAAACAAGAAAAACGAATGAAAAAAGAAGAGATTTTAGATGAAATATATCAAGTGTTTTTATGTTTTTTTCATTTTCAGTTGTTTTTGTTTGATATAGACTATCCCATGAATAATAAAGTTTATTTTATATTTGAAGTTTATGTTTTGTGTTATTTTATTGCACTTATAATTTACATCTCGATTGAACTAATATACTTTAGTACTTAATCATGTTCGTATAATATATAATTTACATGTTCGTACTTGATCATTTCCAAAGAGATAAATTCGATTACCAAGAATGGCCAAAACATGAAAACTAACTCTTGGTTTGGAGTAAATTCAAGATTGTATTTACAAAGCACACTAAACTTATTCAATTTAACAGTCATGTTCCACGAAGATTTCGTATATATCCATTAGTGCCTTCTATATAAAAAAAAAAAAACTATTGGACGACAAGAGATATGAAAAAATAATTATATAATATTATAGATTTTTCGAATAATTTGTATTTCTTAAATAAAAAGATAAAGTTAATAAAGATATAAACTTTTACATCCTATTTTTTTTATAAAAATTGTTTTATAAAAATATGATTTTTTAAATATTTATAAAAATGAAATTTAACATTAGTTAAAGGTGTTTAAAACATACCTACAAGTCACCTACTAGTTTTTACTTTTTACTTTTTCAAAAACGAAAATTTTAAAATTAAAGTTTATTGGATGAGTATGATGTGGATATTTAAAAAAGTTATGGACTTTAAACAATAAAATTATAAACTTTATCATTTCACCAACAAAATAAACTTACTTTATAACAATAGCAACTTATTTTTTATTTTTTGTCATTTGTTTAGTATTTTTTATTAACAAACGAATCTTTACATGTGTAAAACAGTTTTTCTATACTTTATTTATTATTAATTTTTATAACAAAACAAAACTTTGATATTTAGTAGATAGAAGATAAACTATCTTCTAAAATTTTAGGAATTATTTAATACTAATTTACGGATTAGTAGATAAATAGTAAACTATATCCCAAAATTTTAGGAATTATTTAATACTAATTTACGATATTTAGTAGATAAATAGTAAACTATGTCCCAAAATTTTAGGAATTATAAGTCCACTAATAAAAAAATAATTATTGCAGTTATTCTTGGATATTAATATAATAATTTGCATTTTTTAATTAAAAAGTAATAAAGTAATAAACTTTAAACCTAAACTAAAAAACTGAACTTACTATGATATAAAGTTAATAAAAAAATAATTATTTTATAAACATTTTTATAACAAGTAATTTTTTAGGAATTATAAGTTCAACTATACTATTATAGATAATATTAGTCAGTTCTAAAATAATTATTTACCAACTTGACTAGATAGATAGTAGTAGATTGTGTTGCATATTTTTAGGGATTATTAGTTAAAAGTAGACTCATATAGATAAGATTAGTTAGGAACTAAAAATTTGAACTTAGTATGATATAAAGTTAATAAAGATATAAACTCTTATCATCCTATTTTTTATAAAAACAGTTTATGAAATCTTATAAAAATATAAATTTTTTATATTTGTAAAAACCCGAAATTTAACAATTTAAGTTAAAGCTCTAAAACGTACTTACGAGTCAAATACTATTTTTTATTTTTATAAAAACAAAAATTTTAAACTTAAAGTTTATTGGATGAGTACTATGTGGATATTTATAAAAAGTTATGAACTTTAAAGAATAAAATTATACTTATAATTTAACCAATAAAATAAATAAACTTTACAACTATAACAACTTATCTTTTATTTTTTGTCTTTTGATTATTAATTTTTATACAAAAAAACAATATTTTTTGTCTTTTGGTTATTATTTTTTATAAAAGAACAAAACTTTTACATATGTGTAAACTTATGACATATATCCACCACAATAATGTTATCATAAATATTATACGAATAAGAAAACTACCAGAAACGAGTGTTGCAATGCAAAGTGTCGCCCTCGCCGCATCGCGCGGGCACCCTACTAGTGTTTCTACTATACATATTGCTGAAATTATATATTGAACTTTTCAATATCCGTGATAAAGTGTAACACCCCAAATTCTCGTATGTCCTAAAAGTATAATGTAGAGTGATGTTCTAACAGATTAAAATGGGAAATATATATAGAATTATGTCAAAATAAAAGTTAGTAAAAGAAAGATGATTAAGTTAGAAAGTAAATTACCAAAGTGAATAGGGATTAAATGATGAGGGACTAGATGTGTAAATATTGTTATAAACATGATAAAAAAAAAAAAAAAGAAACCAGACTTGAGTCTGGTGTGCGATCGTGAGAAGACCAGGAGGGACTCCTTCCCTCTCAAAACCCTAAATCTTTAAAATTCCATCAATTGAAAGCCAAATTAGTGAAGAATCGAATGCATGAGCTAAGAATTCTGATTATCTAAGTATTCTTGATCTCAAGTAAGTGAAATTTCTTGATTTGATGATGTTTGATTATGTGGGTTTAATGTAATTAGTGAATGTAATGCAAACATTTAGAACGATTAATGGTTGCTATGAGTGTCTAGACACCAATAGATGCTAAATTTCGAATATGAGCATGATTAGGGCAAAACCCACTTGCATGTCAAGTAATGGTTAGAAATTGTGAAGTTTTACATGTTAAATTGATTGTTGTTGATAAAATTGTAGTGAATAATGGATTTGGAACCATATGTTCATGGTCAAAATAGGAAATTAAAGATTAGGGTCATGATTTTTATTATTATGAAAGAATTAGTTGATCTATTTGATGAATTTAGGATGAATGTGTTATAAATACTTGTACATCATGCTTAGTAAGTAGTACGCACACCAAGTGTTCGATGAAATGTCTAAAAGAAAATAATAAGTGAAATTCCTGCAAATAATGAGTATAGAGATATAGTTCATGTGAAGGTTATGTAGGAATAATGTTGAGTATGCTTTATGCTTGGTTGAATGGATTAACAAAAGTCATATATGAGATGTGAAATTGATGTGATTGTTCATATGTATAAGTAAATATGCTAATAAGAATGCAAATGAAATGACATAAATGTGTAGGAATCATGTCAAAATGGTTGAGAGCATGGAAGGCTAACGGGCTAAGAAGACTCAAGTAAAACAAACACAAATACGAACGCACAAGGTAAGTGAATCCCGGACTTACACTTTAGATGTAAAATGTATTGTAGTATGATGATTATTGTGAAACATGTGATAAAGTATGAGACAATGGAAGTAATAAGGTAAGTTTACGGTAAATGAGTCGAAAGTAGTTAAGAAATAGTTTCTATTAAGTATAGGTAAGAAGGAATCTTACGTGATGATATTATGCATAAAGATGAAATAAGTAGTTATACGTGTAGGTATGGGTCTAATTGTAAGTAAACAATTGGGAATCATAGGAGAGAATGACTATGAACACGTAAGAATGGATAATTATGTGTATACAATTTACATGTATAGATGGGTGTGTTTAGGATTTACAAGTAATATGTGTAGAATGTAAATTTGTAAGTACATGTACGGATAGAAAGGGTATGTATGCATGAGTTGGAATTTAGTTATATGTACAATTGAATGAGACTTGTTATGTGTATACATGGATATGTTCGTATGAATGAAATCTAGTGATGCTAATCGTTTTCCTATTGAGAATGAAATGGAAATGCAGGTATACTTGTGATGGAAGTTGAAGGTAGACACCGAAATCCAATGCGGGTGGTTTGAATGGATGGATGAAGGGTCTAACATAAGCGAAAGCATGATATGTTGACGCCTAATTATGCATGTTTAAATTTTATGTATGATGACACCGATTACTAATAATGTGATTGTATGTGGTGTCTGCAGGTTGTACAGAACTGTGAATTCTCATCATGAAGCGTAAGCGGTCGAAGATCGAGTCAAGTCGTGGATTGTACGAGTGGGTGCGTGGTCACGTAATCTAATATAAGTATGTCAGATTGTATAAATTTATAGAAAGCATTAATGTATCCAATGTAAAAGAGCGATTTAATGTAGTCCTAAGTATGTTAGAATGAATATAATGAAAGAAAATTTTAAGTTCGTATTTCCGCTGCGACTTTTTGTTAAAACGTGTTAGGGCGTTACATAAAGGTGTTGATTAGTATACATATTGCTGAAATTATATATTGAACTTTTCAATATTCGTGATAAAGGTGTTGATTAGTTAGTTGAAGGTTGCCTGACTCGGTGATTTTAATAAAAAGTTCAAATAGTTTATTTTATATGTCCCACTAGAGATGAGAACATGTATAAAAGGATAGAGATTCTTGAGGAATTAGTAAAGAATTTTCACATTTGTAGAGGTTATGTGATAGAAAGTTGGAGCATATGAGTTATGAGGAAGCATTGTAGCTAATTGAAGATCTTTGCTTACAAGAAGATAAAAGAAGAGAACATGATACAGAATTTGTTCGCTAAAGTTACGAGTCTATTTTATGGAAACGAAGAGAAGAAATTACTCAACATGACAATGATGTTACTCGTGTTAATAAGTTTCAGCTGGAGGTTTGTTTGATTAATTAATATGTATTTTTTTTATTTGTGAATTTGAATTCTCATGTATTTGACTTAGAATCATATTCTATAAATGTGAAGAAGTTTTTCAGAAATGCAGCTTAGCAAAATCGATGCACGGAACATGCGAAATTTATCTGAAATCCAGCATTTGGGAGCCATGTTAGGTCCCTTATGTGTTCATGATTTTGGATTCATAGTTGCGTCTCTTGTGAAATCATATCTGCGGGTTTGTATACAACTTGCTATACATTCCCCTTAAAACGAAAAAAAATTGTTTACATTTTTTTAATCCTTTCTTTAGGCACACCTAGAGAATTAAGCAGAAAAGATGCCACAGAGAAGTCAGATGCTACCAAAGAAGCTTTCTTGGCAGAACTTGCTCTAGATTTTAAAAAGGGGCTGGTGATATTCCAAAGCATCTGAATGGTAAAGAAAAGGATTAAGGAAATAACAAGGAATAAAGAAAAACAAAGGATTCCAAAGGTTTTAAAAAATTCAATTAACGTTATATAATATATTTAATTATAGACTGAGAATACAATATATGGTGCTAATATATTTTATATGTGCAGCCTACATAGGGGGGTAATGTAGACTTAACCCAGTCAAACTTGATGGGTCAAACCAGCCACCTTACAATGTTGCGCAGTTAACTTGCTGCCATTGCACAACTTAATTTTCAATCCCAATTATTAGCAACGGTAATAGTTCAGTTTTAGCCCAACTTGCTTTCCAACAGTGTTGTTTTTTTTAGATTTGCGTCAGTTGAAAACAATGTTTTTTATATCAATTTTATGTGTAAGATATTGTGTGAATGAGTTTGCAGCTATCTAATGAACACATATCAGATTTTCTGTATAAATTTATAGCATTGGTGGTGGGTGGACAGAAGGTGGTCTAAATTTATCGCCAATTTACAAAATCCCTCATGGTATGATTATAATTGTCATTATCATATACTATTAATTGACAAACGTTGTGAATAGTAACTATAATAACTGAATACGTATTTGGGCTTCATTAAGTGTTGAGGGCGGTCAACAGTGGTGTCTATGCGTGCTTTATTGGTTTTCACACGTGTTTTCGCAAGATGATGGAATCGAGTAAATCTGATCAGATATACTCCCAGTTTGATTTTAATCATGTTATACTTGGCCTCTTTCCGACGAAGACAGAAGATATGAGAACCTAGCACAAATTCAACAGCATCAGGTCTGTCATATCGTGTCCCGGATCACTTGCGGTAACAGGGTTATGGATGATCAGATCGGGGAGATTAGTGGAGAACTGCACAAAAGGTAGCATTGGCGAGGACAAACCACGTTTGATGAATGAAGAGGCGGTGGTTTCAACCCAGGCTTCATTTAATCATTGGCAAAATTGGCGGTTTCCAGCTTCGCTGAGCTCCACCGAAATCTAATCAGTTCCAACGAGTAAGTGAGTTATGAATATTCTGAGCTCCATTTGTTTTCAATACATATCTGATTCGTAACGATTAATGTATGTATGTGGTGTTTTTTTGCAACCATATGTTTGTTTGCGTGGATGTGTTATCTTCGACCAATTGTTCTTTAATGGATTTGCGAAGCTACTGTTGATTAAAATTTTGTTATTTTATATGGCTGAAATGTTGTTGTTGATTTTAATTTTGAAGGTGTTTACTAATATCGTTAGCTAGGTGTGGTCAAAGCTGGAGATTGCAATGGATGAACAAACGCACAACCCAACACATTCCAGATGTTAGATAATGCAATTTAACAAAGAACCTTCAAGTGTTGTCTTGACATCTAGCATCTAGCATTAAGGCATCCCAGTAAAAGGAATCAAGATGGAGTGATTGATCAGAGGTAAAGTTGTTTGGCTATTGTTTTTTAAATGAATAAGTTCTTCGACTTCGATATGAATATGTTTTCTATTTTTTCAGGTTCTTTATGAGAAATTTACTTGAGTAGACAAGAAAATATATGTTAAATATAGCAATTTTATCATGATGGTTGCTGTGAATGAAATATGTTTGATTACATTTCAGTTGTAATCTATGACAAAGTTTCATAATGCTCTTCGAGCTTTGAGTTTTACTTAGACAATAGAGTACACAGTACATTTGACACAAGGAAACTTGAACGCTTGAATTGACAATTGTTTAGCTACGATAACAAGCTTGGGGAATGATCAGAATGCCCATGGTGAACCACCCATCTAAAGAGGGATTATTTTTTAAATTTTGTTATTGTTAATCATCAGAATTAAAAAAAAGAGTCTCTTATCTGGGTGGTTGTTACAGGTTTAGAATGTTAAATGATTTTGGATGTACTTTGGCAATGGCGATGATGCAGAGTTATTGGTGAAGCTCAGGTTAACAAAGGTGATGGTGGTGGTCATATGTGCTCCTGTGACGATTTAAGGTATAGTTATTCCCCTCAAGTTTGTTTTCCATTCGTACACTATCAAACAGATTATTGACACTTCATATAATAATGCTCTTGAATTTTGTTAACCTTTTTAATCATTGTGTTTGCTTTGGTTTGTAATTTGAATCCGTTCTTTTGGTTTTGATTTCTCTCAGATGAGACAACTTCGAGCAGAGTTTCACACCGTTTCCAAAGGAGATGCGTAGGGTTTCAGTCTCTTAACATTATTATATGTTTACACACACATGACTAAATGATTTAGTAAGTCTTGAAAGTTTTTTAGATCTGGCCGTTTCGATTATATCTGCAACATGTCACAGGTACAATGATTATATTTTGAGCTACATAAATGTAACTTTAGTTGTTCATGTTATTTTTTTAATCTTTCACTTCCAAGAAAAAGTTGAAATATATTTTTCCATGAAACTTGTAAATTAGTCAGAATGGAGTATTAAAAGAATTATATATTATTCTGAATTACCACTTTTACCCCTGTGTTGCTACATTACATATTAGCTTTCTTGTATCCTTTTTTTTGCTCTTCTGGAAATCCAGAACACCACTCAAAGAGATGGCTAAAGATGAAGACTTTAAGCTTCTTAAGATCCAAGTTCACCCCCCTTTTTATTTATTTTTTAATCAAAAAACTTTTTTATTTATAAATGAAAGGATTTGGGCTGATGTGGTATTAGATTAGAGCCTCTAGGATTGGGTTTTGGCGGGAAAATGGATGGATCTTGGAAAAGCTCGCGGATCCTTTTTTTCATGGATCCGACTTGCGGATTACCCGTATGTTTGACCCGGTTATATAAATTTCCTAATTTCCTAATAAGCCTAAATCCCTCAATTGCCTCATGTTTTCCTTCACGAACCCTAATGTCTGTCGCTGCTAATCAAGAAAATCCACCACTATCTCTTATGATTTCATTAACATCTGGTAAGTCAATGTATCCATTCTTATTTTGCTATGATTTCTTCTGTCTTTCATGGTTGATTTCATTCGATTTCATCCATTTCTTCTATCTTTCATCGATTATTTCGTTCATCGATGATTTTCTCTGAGCTTGATCCTATTTAGATCATCTTCAAGTACATGCCTAACGAGGCTCGATTTTTGAAGGCATACGATTAGCTGCGGCGGCTAGGGTTCATTCTCTCTTGATCTTCAGTGCGATTCGATAGAGGAAGATGGTGATGGTGGTGGTGGCCTAAAGAGGAACCATGACAGCGAGATGGGTTGATTTAGGGTTTTGTCCAACAGTGGTCATGCAAGGTAAGGACTACAGGTGGCTGCTAGGGTTTCAAGCTCTTTAGGTTTTGTTTTGTAAAATATGTTTTAATTATGTATAGAGTTTTACTGAAGTATGTATCAATTCAATTATTGCAACCTCTTATTTACCGATCCTTCTCTTTTTTTATCTCATGTGTTCTAAGTGTAGGTAATTAGCATCAACTCTACAACCTTGGCTGGCTATATAGCATCATTACAAAAGCTTCAATCAAAGAAACCATCGACGTCAGGCGAGCTGGATAGAGGGATTGGCAGTGAAAAAATGGTATTAATTTGTTTTTTTCAAAATATATATCCATAGAAACAATTTATTGTTCTTGAATGAAATTGTCATGGTGGATCAACAAATATCTTTACTAACTTCTTTCAGTGCAGATTCCATAAAACTTACATCAATGATCTTGTATCAAAAATCTGGAAGAGCTGCCGGTGCATATAGCCACAGTCAAGTAATTAACTCCGTTGTAGCTCTGCAATGGCTATTTAAGTAAGTCACGGACACGTTATGGTTTGGTTTTGGCATCAGGGTATTAAAGGATTGTGCGACACCATTACTGCCGGTATTGAAGCTCGGGATGGTTTTCCTGCTGATCCAAATGATATCTTCTTGACAGAAGGTGCAAGTCCAGGGGTAAAATATTACTGTTTAATCTAGAAAGTCATTTGAAACTGCACAGGCATGTAAAAGTGACCATTTTTAGTATATTCCCTTTCCAGGTTCATATGATGATGCAGTTATTAATAAGATCAGAGAATGCTGGTCAATGATACACATTTGACGAGGTAAGACCTTCACTTAGTTTCTTTTTTTTTTTTTTGTAGTTACATTTTGCTGGTGTTCTTACTGTGATATGATGCAGATAAAGGTTTTGTTTCTGATACTAATGGATCTTTGACAAGTTGACTTTGCTTAAATTGACATGACAGAGGACTAAAACAATGTCGCCTTGAGGATATTGATAAGAAAAAAGGTAGGGCTCTATTTATTTCTCTCACGGGTCAAGGAAAAGAGGGCAGACACTTGACATAATAAAGTTGACTTTTGTATAAAATCCTTTGAGTTTTTGGGAAACATTTGTGTTAAAGTTGACTGTTGATGCTAGAAACCGACCCGTTGTAGTTATGTTTCTTCCTCGATCTCATTTGGTTCTCTAATCGTTTGCGTTCGAAAGTGAAATATGTTGAAGGTGAACGCCTTTTATTCTGAAAAAACATGGACATTTTTTTTTCTGGAGAAAACATTGCAGGGTGGTAACTGGGATTACTTGGTATGTGTTTTAGTAGCTCTTTGTAACAACTTTTTTATAATCTTTACATAGCTAACAAAATGTTTGGTATTCACAGTTAACAAATAAGCAGGAGGACATGGATCAAGTTGTAATTCTATTCCAGGATATGCATGAAGTTGTGACCAGAGACATAATGGAAGAACCAAAGTAAAACCTTTCCTGTATCTGCTTCTATAGTTGTATTTTACTTTCTGTAATTCTTACATTTTATTTTTTTCTCTCCGTGTGTAGCATGGATGGGCAAGGATACGAGGTGGATGAACAATACCAGTTGTTTCAACCTGCAGGAGCAATCCTGTTCCCGACTCTAGAATCAGAAGCTTGGAAGGAAAAAGTAACTTTTACAAAAAATTACACACATGTTGAGATCTTAGTATATTCTTCTCACACGGTGTTCTTTTGTAGATCAATAGGTTGTACTTACTGCTTACAGTTAAGGAATCTGCTATGGACGTGCATTCAAACTTGGAAGTGAGAAGACGAATATCTTTCTTCTCCAATTCATTGTTTATGGATATGCCCTCAACCCCTAAAGTTCGCAATATGCTTTCCTTCTCGTAAGTTTGTATGATTTATGCAGCGTATCCTCTAGACCATTATGCACGAGTATAACATGAACAATGTCTTGGCGCTTTATTTTGGGTTTGTATTGTAGTATGGCTGATGGATTGCCTCCATGTACTGTAATATGTTTCTTTTTTGAGGATTCTGTACAATTGGTGTTTGCTACTAGCAACACTTCTAATGATATTATGTTGCCCTTTAAAAAAACCTGGTTCAAGTTGAAAAAAATACTATATTTGGTAAACGAAGTTTGAACGAGAGAGAGTATACTCTTTTGGATAGATAATTGTTTAGATGGCGGAGCAACTTTATAACTCTAATTATAGCCAACACATTAATATGTCATATATTTTGTATCATTTTAAGTATGTATTAATCATAAATAATAAGTATATTAATAACTTTCTGCAGCCCGGGAAGCAATCCCGGATGATACCCACGGATCGCTCTATTTTTAAGGATATTAATATTTTATTAATTTTAAGAAGTAGCAACTATTCACTTTGAAAAGCCAAATGCTATATACCTGGAAAATTGAAATAAATTAAACTTTTCTAAATAACTGCATATACTTTTAAGGCATGTATGCATGGATATTTCACATGATCAAGGCACACATAGATTTGTTGTCAAGTTTTTCTAAAATATTTACATTATCTAAAATATTTAATACCTTTATATATTAGCTGCAACAGTTGCATAATGCACTGTTGGTGGAACTTCATTGACATTATTAATGGAAGTCGAAAGGAAACATGGTAAAAACTATTTTACTTTGCTCTTTAGAAGGTGTTTAGGACTGCTTGTTCGTTCTTTGGATGTTGTAATGAGTCAAATGGTTTACGATTGGGTAAGACGTGAATAAAAAAATGTCACTTTATATTTATTTTATTTTCACATTTATGATTAATCAAGTCAAATAATGTGTTGTCACTTTTAATACTAGAAGTGTCGGCAAAATTTTAAATCCTAGATGAAAAAAATGTAGGATGCTTTTGTTGATTTCCCATAAGTATTTAGGGTATCAACGTAAATTTTTCGTTAATTATTTTGTATTTATATTGGTTCATTATTTTTAAACACTTATATATTATTTTGCAATTTAAATTTGTTATTTTTGTTATTAGATGGTGCATAATTAGTACAATTTATTTGATACAAGATGTTGGAAGATTTTCATCAACCACATTTAGGAAATGGATCAGAAATTGTCGGGTTGGGCTGTCCATTTTCCGTGCTTTATAACTTATTATAAAAATGAATGCAAAAATATTTTTTTTTAAAAGTGAATTTAAATTACTTTAGATCTGAAACATACCAAAGTTTGGTAGCATCAAGGTTAAATTTTGATTTATGAGCAAATGAATATATGTGAATCACTTATTTTTCCTCTGATATACATATAATATGTGAATGTGAATATTATTTGTATTAGTTCAAATATTTGATAACTTTTCAAGTTAGATTTTTGTTGTGTTATTAAATGAAGTATAGTGGTTCATAGGATTCTGATATTAAAGTCATGTACGAGATACGCTACTGGTAGATTTTTAAAAGAGGATGCGTTTAGCTATATACTGCGTTACTGCCCTTAAACTACTTTTTTTCAATTGTAATAGTATATTCGGCCATTTGTGGTTCTGTTGTTATGCTCTCTTTAGAAGTAGAATGGGAACGTAAGCGTTTTCGTTGAGCAAACTCAGATTCAACTCTTGAAGAGCCAAACTTTATGTTCAAACCACTAACAAATTCTTCTAGCACCCTTCATAAAAACTGCTCGTATGTATTTGTATTTTATTTTGTCCCTTTACTCCATACGAAATCTTTGTATGGAATATAAAAAAGAGTTGGGCTTGCTTTCTGGTCCCTTTACTTCCTATGAAATCACATTGTTTGCATATATTATTATATACGATTAACATTGAATGATATTATATATATTACCACAAATTTTATAAAATGGACCATTGTAATAAAATTAGTAAAATATTAATATCCTTAAAAATAGAGCGACCCGTGGGTATCACGGGTTATAACCTAGTAGTCATATATACATAAACAGGGACGTCTTCAAAAATTTTTAAAAATCTATGGGCTTGTGGCTAACAGAAAATACGTGCCCGTGAAAGGTCAACTTTAAAAAAAAAATACATAGAAAAATCTTTAAATATATGAAAATGAATTAAAATTAGCACTTCATTATAAAAATTGAAGGACAATGCCATTCGAATTTAATGTAATTTTGACAAAATTAGGCCACTTATGTCATTTGCAATTTATGAATATCTAACAAAAAAAAAAAATCTAAAAATTCAACTAAGCTGGGGGATGCAAGGATTAGAACCTACAACCTTTGGTTGTCAAAAGAACATATCAACTAACAAGCCAAGCACTTTATTTTGTATTTTTTTGATTCAGCGCGTATATATCCCAACACACACACACACACATATATATATATATATATATATATAATTGAAAAAAAATATTTTGGGCCCTTATACATTTTTGGCCGTGAGCCGACGCCCACCCGTCCCTTGCTCACGGCCGGACCTGTACATATGATGTGAACGAAGTGGTCAGTTAAAAACTAACTAATTTTATCCTAAACTGGACATGCTATGTTTTAAATTTATAAAACGAAGACTCTCTAAGACCTAAACCACATAACCGACAAGTGTACCGATTAATGCAGTATAACTAAAGTAAGTCTGAGTATCAAACCCACGATATTCTACTAATTACGTTTATTAGACTCGATTACTATTACTAAAGTGACTCGACTAATTTGTTTTATTGTTTTGGGAGGGGGGGGGGGGTTATAACAAACAACTAAAATAAACTAAATAAGCTAAAACTGACTAAACACACGAACTAAGACTGAGATTTGGTCAGATGATGGAAAACACACTACCTAGGTTTGAATAATACACTTGCAAGACATGTTCTATCGATTTTGGAACTAATGTGGAAACCATGATTTTCATATACTACATTGTTGGACCTACAAAAGAACAAATGATATTCAAAAGCGAAAACCTGAATAACTGATCAAGAAATAAACAAAAGATTGAACCAGTCTCTCCCCAAAGATAGTGAATCTTGAACACCTAATTAGAACATATGTTGAAGAACAAAACAAACATCTGTTCAAGCATTGGAACCGTTGTTCAAGAAGAAACTACATCTGTTGAAGCTAAAGTTTGTTGAAGCCAAAGGTCTGATGAAGAAGACCAAATATCTATCTGGCCAACAGTTGTTTGGATCACAGCAACAGAGGATAGTCTAGCAGTGGTTTCCTAATGTAACAATATTTATCTTGTAACAGTGTTTAGACTAGTTAGAACAGATGTCAGGATTTGCACAGATGTTTGCAATATCTGTGGAATCTTTTTCTGTGACAACCCGTATTTCCAACCCTGGTTAACTATAGAAAGTTATCTGCAGAAATATTATGTATTATTATTTTGTCAATAATAATAACTTGTAAAGAGCAAACACATTGTTTAATTGACAATCACGATGACATTGTACTACAAATTCTTTACGCATATTCTTTTATACATATGAATAGATTATATATATTTCTTTTAATATAAATTAGTAAATATAATCCAAATGTTATATTTATTTTTATGAACGAGAAACTATAAACGAAGCACGAGACATAAAACCTCACTCTCTTCCCCTCAATCGCGGCCCACTCGAAACAAACCCAACCCCGAACCCAAACCCAAACCCTTGCGTGACCCATGTATCCTCAGCCCAAACGAAAAGAACCCACCCCTCCCTCTTTACATATGTGGTCCAAATCCACCATCCCACTCTACTTTAAATCTCGGCCCAACTCCTCAAACTTCAAAAACCCGTACGTATGTATGGTTATATGGGCATGCGACTTGATCAAACTCAAAACTCTACCTCCTTCACACGTCACTGCCCTCACTCCCTCTCCTTCTCTACTGCTGTGAACAAGAAACGGATCCAAGGACCTAGGATCGAATCGTTTTCTAGTAAATCCGACCTCCGTCTTGGGAAGGTAACGAGCCCTTGCATCCTTATTATAATATACGTTGTTATACATACGTTTTGATGGTTCAATGGCTGCGTTTAATTGTTATCTATGGTGCTTTAATGATATGTGATGTACTAGGTGATATAGATCGTGGTTTTTATTAGGGGTGTGAATTTCTGACACGACCCAAAGCCACGACACGAACCTAACACGAAATTCGTGGGTTTGGGTTTAATCTAAACGTGTTCGGGTCAGTTTCGGGTTGAACCCGCGAACCCGTTTAGGTTAACGCGTTGGGTTCGGGTTGACCCGTTTAACACATTTATATTATATTATATTTTTCTACAATCTATTATATGTCTTAAATTAAATGAGGTGTGTATTTTATGCCATAATTATAACATAAAAAGAGAAATTAACATAAGATTTTACAATTTAAATATAATTGTGTTATATACATTTGTGTTTTTTAGATAATTTTAATTTTAATAAATCAATTTCACAAAAAATTAAAAATTTCGGGTTGAATGGATCGTATTCGGGTCAACCCACAAAACTTCGGTTCGTGTTCGGGTCGGGTTCGGGTAAAATTTTCGGGTTCGGGTCGGGTTGAACCCACCAACCCGCAAACACGACCCGTTTAGCACCCCTAGTTTTTATATATTGGGTAGTTTAGATGATTGGTTAGATTGCTGGGGTTTAAACTTTGCGTATTGTGATATATTTAAATATTCAAGCATGATCGTATGGAGTAATATTGGTTGTGATTATGATTTAAGATTGAGTTTTTGTGACTACGTTTTATGATTAGATTATAGTAGTTGAAACATCAGATTCTGATATCAGATATGATAAAGTATCATATTAACATCAGATTTTTGATGAAACATCAGATTTTCGTAACAACACCGGATTTTCTATTAAATGCATCAGATTTCTTATACAAAACATCATATTTCATAAATTAAACATAAATCGCTAAGTGGCCCACTTGTTAAGGCTCTAACTTATCACCTAGAGGTCTTGGGTTTAAATCTTGCAAGAGACATCCTTTTTAATGCATCAAAATTATATTTAAACACACCAGATTTCTAGTTAAATAAATCAGATTTCAAAATAATCATCAGAAAGTGGTGTAGTTCGGCTTGTTAAGTCTTGGGACTTAGAAACTAGAGGTCTTGGGTTCAAACCTTGTTGTTGACATTGTTTTTATCAGATTTTCTAACTAATAACATCGGATTTTTTATTTAAATAATTAGATTTATAAGACAAATATGGAAGATTAAGTGGCTCACTGATAAAGTCTTTTTACTTATAACCTATAGGTCACAAGTTTAAATCTTATGACTAACATTTTTTTTACGAATGCTTATTTCATTTAAACCTATATTTAATGCTTACCTATTATATTTTTGTAATTATGATTATGCAATTAAAAATAACATTTGTTTCATTAGTAAATACAAACGCAAATATGAATATACATATATATTCTTTAATCTAAGCAAAACTAATTGATTTCTTATACAAACTTGAGCATTTAAGCTAGACATGGATTAATCAAGATCTATAGATAAACTGTATATATACTTTATATATATGAGCACAACCTTACGGAATATGGACATGATGTAGGTTTATACGAACAAATTTTGACAAGTATATATATTTAGACAACAAATCAAGAAACAAGGTACGGATACTTACCCCTTTTCCCTTTTTTGTTATCTTGTTCAATTGTTTATAAACCCGTTGACTATCGTTTCTTTTGGAACTCCTAACGTCTTTGAACCTCGATTCGTTTACCTGCTCGTTCATTTCCTTTCAGACTTTAACTTTGACTTGACATCATGCTATAGGATTATGATTATATTATACTCATTATCGCATGTTCGAATACCGATTATATGGTTATTGTTTTTTGCTAAACTGGCTTACTGTTTCTGACTGATAGTGTTCTGTTACCCTGAGTTCTACGTTTCCCGTGGAGCGTCCCACAAGCACTTTATTGAGGCCCCGATAACGTGTGCCCCTTCTGTGATGGAGAGATTAGTTCACGGCATCCCTAGGTACAAATGTGGTACATAGCTACTAGGACGCGTATGGATCATTCCTAGGATTATTGTAGGTATATGGTTTGTGTGTTCCCACACCCAACTTACCTATTACTGTTTGGCTCAAGGGTACATTCATATGATACAACTTATTGGTTGACTTGCTTATATTGTATCATATTACTGTTACCGGTTATTACTGTTATTGTTACTACTACTGTTGTTACCGTTACTATTACCGTTATTGTAATTTAAGCATAATATTCCGTACTGGGCATTCGGCTTATTCTGTATATTTTATTTCACCACAGGTTCACGGGTTATTTTGGCCGGGGTGAAGAGTGAAGAATAACCCTAGGATGCTAACCGAAGATGTTTATCACTTATATAAATAAACATGTATTTTGAGCCTTAGTGCTATGAACTATCTTTTGGAATGTAACCCTAACTTTAATATTAATGGAACTGTCTTTTGGTTCGGATCACCGTTTCTAATGACACGCCAACCGTATTCGGGTTGGGGTGTTACATCGAGTATTGTGCTTCAACTCATACGGCTGTTGAGATTCGTTGGATTGCATTTGTTTTGCATGAGCTACATATTTCTATATCTTGTCCACCGACTTTCTAGTGTGACAATATTAGTCTCACCTACTTAGCAGTCAATCCAGTGTTTCATCAGCGCACGAAACATCTTGAGTTTGACTTGCATTTTATTGGGGACATGGTTCTAGCTCAGACACTTATTGTTCATTATGTTTCTACCACCTCCCAGATAGCAGATATTTTGACCAAAGGTTATCTTCCTCTCGGTTTGATGCACTTTGGTCCAAGCACATTGCTCCGCCCGTTTCGCTTGAGGGGACATTTTAGAGAGTTGAGTTAGTTACAAGAGATGGTTATGTTAGTGCTGGTAGTTAGTTATAGTTCTGTTAGCTAGAGCCTTTGTATCTCTCTTTAAGGTCCTATATATAGGATGTCATACTCTATACTTACTTACATTTTATTCATAGCGAGATTACACTTCACATTTACTCATTTCAGGGACTTTGAATGCACTTGCATGCATTGCCACTATCATGTGTCACACCAGAAAGAAAAAAAACCATGCAAGGATACATGCTACAATTGGGGGATCATGTAAGTTAAATGGGCCCGAATAACTTTTGGGGCTTTGGCCTGCTTTGTCGCTCTGTTCTTTTGACTCACTGGTCCCGGATAACCGCCCCACTATTCTAGCCTACTCAATGTTCCGGCCCAACTGATTCATCATTTCTGTTAACTTAATGTTTATATAAATCCTAAAATATATTGAGAAATTTGAGTAAACGAATGGTTTTATTTAATAAATTTATTATCCCTTGCTTTAGGTATTACAACAGGATCATATATATCTACATTTATAGTTTATTGAAAACTGGATGATTGGTAAAACATATTTAACTTGTAACTTCTTATAATTTTTTAAAATTATTTTATGGTTACAAAATTAGGATATTAAAACAAGAGTCTTTGGAAATTTATTAGATTCTGATTAACAAACGTATAACTAAAAGCGTTACAATCTTTGGAAATTTATAAAATTCTGATTAACAAACGTATAACTAAAAGCCTTACTGTTGGCATTACCGAAAACTAAATAAATAAGACAAACAGGACGACAAAACAATAATTATTCTAACAAATTTCACTATAAATTTGCATGTAAAAACACTTCCAAATTTGCACAAAGGTTATATGGGAGATGAGAGAATTTTCCAAGTTGAATATAGGCGTTCTAGACTTCTAGTCTCGTGTAGCAATAAAACCAGATGCAATCCTATGTACTTCAAATTTGCCATGGAAATAATGATTAAATAATTGCGAAAACTGATTTAAATTCCACTTATATTATCTAGTGTGTAAGACATTTAATCTTGTATTTTTAGTTATAAAACAATTAACAAATCCATTATATAATCAGCACTAGTTGTTAGCAAAAGAAATGTAAAAGCACACATATATATATAAAAGATAAACATAAACATGTGTATATATTGCATGAAAGTATTTATATTTCCATTTTGTATTGATTTCATCCTATAGAATATATATATAAATAGATATCGGTATTTGTAACACGTTAGGCAAGTTCTCAGAAGAGATACTGGATCATTATACATGTCCGACCAATCTCAAATACTAGTAACCCCGAGTAGAATTCATTTCAGGATCAACATGAGCAATCAAAACCAAGATCGTGAACTTGGACGGTATTGGTGATTATATTAGAACACAGATGAAACAATATTAATGTAAACATGTTATATACTGTAAATATCGTATTTTAATTTTATGAGTAACCTTAATCTTTAATTTCTCTAAATAGTAGTAATTACTAAAAAGATATAGATCATTATTGGTATCTATTAATCTCATCCAAATAATAATGAATATATAATCAATATTTTATTAACCATATTGAGTGTTAGTAAGTTGCTCTTATACTCCTAAATGCAACACTACTAAACGGCAGATGCATTGTTCCCATCTTTATTCAAGATCTAGCAATACGCAAACCACCACTAGTGCTCTAGTGATGGCCATGGGTATTTAAATTCCACTTATGGTGGACCCAGGTGAGTTTTCCCCACCAGGTCTTAAGTTCAAGTCTAGGTGATAAGAGTTTCTCATTGAGTGGTTTAAATTGGGGATCTATTGTACGAGGGGGCTCTCTAGTGCGGACCCAGTTAAGACAACGTATGCTAGACCTCCCGACATTTGCGATTAACTAACAATTATTTCAAAAAAAAAAAAAAAACAATACGCAAAATTACACAGATTAAATTATATTAACAATGATTGCATTACAAGACCTTGGCGAATAAATGTAGGGAAGTGATAGAAAGGACCCTTTGCCATTACATTAGAATAAACAAGGAGAAAAGTTGCTACACGATTAGTACATGAAGTCACATCATTAGTACAATAATTAACATCGATCTAGTGATAAGAACAAGAGACAGTTCTATAATTGAGTTATTAAAGATATAATAGGCCAAAAACATGATGTGGTGGGCCTAATTATATATTATTTAGGATCCAATCTTATGCCCTCTTTTAGAGTTAAAGAAAACATAATAACATAGTCTAAGGTTATTTACCAAAAAGACCTTTATCATGTAATCCATTATAAGGTGATCAATCACATATTTAACCAACTTGATGAAAGTAACATATTGTTCAGGTTAATTGGTCTTCATTAGTAAGTAACCATTCATATTTAATTATTTGGCTCTATCCTGAATGACATCAAATCCCATCTCAGTTGGATCTGTTGCTTGAAGTTCATAATGGATGCCCTCCAATACTCTTCTTATTCCATCTTTTGATGTAGCATATAGCATCTTTGCTCTTATTCTTGATGCATTTGGAGCCCTGAAACATATAGAAGAAGTTGGATATGCTCGTGTTTTAAACGCTTTCAACGGTCAAAAGTTCGATGTTTACGAGATCAGTAAAAGGTGACTATGATCATGGTTTAAACGATCATCGACAGTCAAATCGAACTCATTAATAAGTCTTGTACTCGTTATTTCAATTCTTGTTATCATTCTGATACATGTTTTTGATGAATTTATAACTAAGGATATACAATCTGAAGAAATAGTATTTGAACAAATTAACATATTCCTGTCTGGTATATTGAGGGAATACAACATCAATATTATAAATCTTACATAATAATCATTAAATTTAAGCTAAAATATTTATGTTATGGAAAAAGTGTATTTTACAATTAATTAATATTTTTATGTTAACAGACAAAATTCTTACTAGAATAACGGTTTAATAAGTCTGTAGTGATAATTATATAGATAAATATTTCCAGACTGAATGATCCAATCCAAAGCTATGATGTCATATAAAATTACTTTATTTTCATTAAATTAATAATTCTTTGATTAATTTGTGTTTGGGTAAAAAAAAAAAAATTGTTTGACTAAAGAGTATTTCATGGCAAACATACAAATATAAGAAAATAACATGTGACATGGTTTTTGTAACATGGTTCGGAGTAATTAATTAGCTTGCGTGTATTTCAGTCACATATTATAGAAAAACATTAACTTAATAAAGAAATTGTATTGGCTATGACATTATAGTCTAGTGTCATCTTAATATGAGATAAGACTTAGAAACCACTAAGTCATAGGTTCGATCCCACAAGGGGGTTTTTCCCAAATTTATTAGTTTCTTTCTGAATTGATGTATATGCATTATTGCCTAGTGAAGATGAATATAATCAGATAGTTCCACCCTTGACACGATGATACTCCAGTAAACCGTCAGTGATCCAAATTTGCCGTTAATTTTTTTTTTTATTATAATTAAACAAAAGTGTTTAGATCAATGTTGTATTAGAGGAAGAATATGATTCCCACACTTTTTTTTACCTTTTGTAGTGGATCCTTCTTTTCATATTTGGAAGTAATCTAAAGCTGTTTGCTTTACTTTTTTTATTGTATTATTTTAACAATGTTTGGTCCATCAATTCACTTATTTTGGTATTAATATTTTACCTTAAAAAAAGACGTATTTACAAATTTAGGAATTATTATTATTAATTTTTTTTTTTTATAATTTCACTTTGTTTCGATCTCTAGCAATGTTTCAATTAACATTAAAGCAGATCGGCCGATTCTAACGGTTAAGCTAGAGACTACCTATCTTTGTGGTTTGGTTACAAGGTAGAAGAGTTAAACTAGAGATCGCTTATCTTACTCGTTTGGTTACAAGCTACTAAAGAAACCGAAGAGACTAAAGGGCTGTTTGTTTACCTCTTAATAAAAATGGTTCTGACATCTTACTGGTTCAGCACTTAATTGTTCAGACTGTTTGTTTCACGGGCAGATGTCTGAATGGTTCAGACATTTGACTCTGAATGGTTAAGATTTATACAAAGTCTAAATGGTTAAGACCTCTAATCTGAATTGGTCGGACATTTGCCTCTGAACGGTTAAGCATTATACAGAGATGGTTAAACCTCTAATAATAACTATTGAAAAAATTGTTTTATTTAAACTATTATATTATTTTGTCCATCAAAATTACTATTCTTTCTTGATACAAATAATATGATTATATAAATAAGAGGGAAGGATCAAGACGGACCATGCAATGAAGAAGATCTTGCTCTTATGGCAATTATCAACGGTGACAAAATCAAAATCAAAGACGGCATAGCGGCAGTCGTCTCCAGGCAGAGAAGCTTCAAGATCTGAGTACCCTTCGCTAGCACTTCCAACTTTATCGACCATCACAAGTTTCGACTTCTCGTCGATCTTAAACACTATGTACCGATGAACTTTCTTCCATTTCATCTCCATGAACGAGTTCTTGCATTCATCCGTCACCCACATTCCCGTCGTCGCCTGTAAATCAATTATTGTTATCAAGATCATCACTCACAATCATCTAAACATCATGTAAATTAAGCAGATTCTCATAAACAAACATGGTAATATTAAGATGAAGATTATGAAACTAGTTAAATGTTGGTAAACTTGATTGATTAAACTAATAAATTATACCATCTTGAAAGCCATAGCCATGGTGGATGAATGTTGTAGTGAGGTTAGAGAAAAAAAAGTGTGTTTGTTTTTGGGTTGAATGTGTGAAAAAGATTGTGGGGGAGAGAAGGATGGAATATGGCGGGTGTTAGTGTGTGAAAATTATTATATACATGGACTATCACCAAAATGGCCCTCACGTTTAAGAAAATTTCGACCATGCCAAGAAATGAAAAAAACTAATGGTCAACTATATTAAATTATTTTATGTAGTTTTCTATAAGGTTAAAATGGTAAGGTCATGTGACCTATGTTTTTTTTTTGTATATTGATGCAACCTTGGACTTGTTTTGAAGTATCAAATCAATTATTTATAAATTTTATGCGAAAAAGAATATTAATTGACTGTAGTTCGTATGTCATAGTCTTGGGAGTTTAGTTTTTACTAGAGTTTAATGTGACTTTTTCACTACACTAGTTTGGGCATAGGCCTCATTGTTAGGCTCCGCTAATGAAAAAATATAGGATCTGTCATCGGTTTTGAAACGGCTAATTTCTTTAATGCTTTGCCGTCTGTTAGGTTCTTTTGATCAACAATACTATTAGATTGTGTAATGCACATATAGTATCTTTCCTAGTAGTTGGTATGTAAGTTGACTCTATACGCTTATAAGCTTTTTGAATTTTTGATGGATATAGTACTTGCAACTTCTCGGAGGTAACAAAAATAAACATTAGATTATGTATGAAATGAACTTGTAGAAGGTAATTGGGAAAATTGTGATTAGTGTGTCTCTTACATATCTCCATTATGTGATTGTAGAGAATATGAAAGGTACTAAGCCTCATTGGCTAAAAGAGGAGAGGATTGTGTACCTTTATGACCTTGATATCTTATAAAACAGATATTCAAAAGGGTTTGTGTCTTTGTGATAGTTTGCTTCATTGCTTTGGTAACATGGTATCATTAGCCCCCACTTTTGTATGAAGTATTTTTACACCTAGGTTGTTGGGACTCAGTCAAGGTATATTGGTAAGTATATGACAAGTCTATAGAAGGTAAAAAGCATTAGAAGAATTAGATCATGACATGACACCCCCATGATTTAATTTCGGGATGAATGTATTTGCATCAATTTTACTAGACACAAATTTGGTTGCAATATAAACATATTTGAACAGATTGTCCCTTGTAATCGGAAGAGTATTTGTGTGATCAATACTTATTCGAACAATGGTACACAAATGGTCACCAAGAGAGGAATAGAGGAAATAGAGCAATCAGTACATGTTCGATATCCTGGACCAATATAACATGAAGTTGAACCTTGTAAAGTGCCACTTTGGAGTAGGGGTGTGACAACTGTCAAATTTGCATGCATCCGTACAATTATTAAACAATGATTAGTGCTTAATGACTGTGCTGAATTACAATTAATTACTTGAATTGCTTTCTAACTATTGCCATATACATACATGTGCATCATATATTGCAAATGACATATCATTACTGCATGCAAACTTTATTGATTCGAATGATGCACGAAACACCGGCAGCACAGTTATCAGACAAAATCAGAATAATGCTAACGGAGTTCAGTGCATAGACAGATATTGTATTGAGATACAGAATGAGCCAGAAACCAAGTATTACACTAGTATAGTGTGTAGGAAAGTAAGGATCAAAAAACTGTCTTCCTAGTGATAGTTTAAGTACCAGAAAGTGCTTAAAACTCACATAAACTGCAATGAAAATCAGCAAATTCAGCATTTAAACACTCTAATATCATGCAGAAATATGGTTAAATGGTCCTGAATGTTTTCCTAAGTGTCAGGAATCAAAATTGTCACAAAAGGTAACATAAAGCACACTAAACTGCATAGTTTAACACCTTAACGAACCGGTAGCCAACCGAACAACCGGGCACTACCCGAAACACCAGATTTTCACTAGAAGCATTTTTTTAACATTACCAAGCTAGTTATGATCCCCGAACATCCTAACACACTATATAACATCTAATAACTAAACACCTAACTAGATACTTGATTTCTAACCATAAACTAACTAACTAGTTTAAACCAAAGCCTAGACCCCCCCCCCACCACCTAGTAAACGGCCAACAAGGGCCCCACCTTGAGATTTTATTTTGTTATAAAATTGGATCATGTTCTTTCTTTAAAGACATAATAACCAATGGAAAATCAAGTAAAGGTGTGTTATAAGTTTAACCATCAAGATCATAACTCTCATTCTCATCATTCACAACACACACCACTTCTTTTCTTCCTTCCCCATAGCTCACGGCCGAACACCCCCACACCATCATCATCTTCATCTTCATCTTTCATTTTCCATTAAATCCATATACATACAAAGGTGTTAGAAGCATAGTAAGGAAGCTTGGAGCTTGTAGAAGTTGAAGGACCTTCACCATTTGCTTTTATCCACTTCATTTCTTCTATTGATCATCCCTAGCCTTGAGCTAGTGGTAAGAACATAATACTCTTCATTTTACATCTTGTTTAAGTGGTTAAAAGATGATACATGTTGTTAATCATGATGAACACTAAGAATCAAGAACATGAAACATGAACATAAGGTTAAAATCTTAAAGAAATCATGTTGTTTAGTGTTGAATATGCTACTTGATGATTGATTGTTTATGTTAATGATGTAGATCATCATATGATCTTGCTAGATGATAATTAAAAACATAATCTAGCAAAGTGAGAGGATGTAAATATTAAAGATCCATAGATCATCCTCACATAAATCATGAACTTGGAAGTATGAAATGTTTTTCTTGTAAAATGATGATCAAAGTAAGATGTAAGTCTTGTAAATCTAAGGTTTCAAGAATGATTTTTCAAGAAACCAAGTTAAAAATACAAAGTTTACTTAATCTTGGTTCTTAAAGAAATCAACCATGTTTTTAAAGGTTAAACAAGTGTAGAAACACATATGTAACAAGAAAAATCCAAGAAGAAGCATTTTTAGAAAATGTGATCACAAGTTGTAAAGAACTATTTTCTTTAAAAAATGATGTTTTTAAAGAAACAACCACACTTTAAAGGGTAACTAAGCTTACGAAACACACTAGTAAGTTACTACAAATTTTTGTAAATTTTCAAGTTCATGAAGTAGTAGTTATGCTTGATTCTGGCAAAATTGGTAAGTATAAATTGATTGTTGATTGATTATGTTGATTTACAAAAGAAAATGATGTGCCTTGAAGGCATGGAAACCTTCATTATTAGGGGAAACTATGGCAAAATTTTTCTAAAAATTAAATACTTAGAAAAATATTTCTAAACAAATATTTACAAGTATATTTTTAACCATGAATTTTCATGTAAAGTTTGACGTAATTTTTGTTACAAAAATTATAAATATTGGAGGTTAGTTTTTATTAATAAAAGTGACTAAATAGTATTTAGGAAAATATATATTTAGATGTCACCATTTGTGTGATTATTTGTATATTATGTGTATTAGTTATATTATTTTAGAGCTTGAAATAATATAACTCATCAAAATACCAAAAATTACAATCCAAAATATTACCAAAATCCCAAGAATATGAATATACAAAGAATACCCAAATTATTGGTGAAACCGAACAAAGGAATATAACTTACCAAATATTCCGGAAATTTTATTCATAAGTATATTTTTGGTAAATAATATTTTGGATACCAAGATAACAAAAATATGATTTTTACAATTATTACAAAATATATCATATTTTTTACAAGGAAAAAGATATATTATTTTTGGCAAATAAAAATATATATTTTTGGAATTATTAGAAGATGTATTATTTTTGGAAGAAATATATATTTTCTCAAACGAACATGAAATGCATTATTTTTGAGAGAAAATGTGTTTTCTTAAATAAACTTAAAATATATTATTTTTTGATGAAAAATGGGTTTATATATATTTTCTAAGTTAGACTTGGAAATATACTATTTTGAGACTTGTATGAGATTTATAAATATTTTTGCCCAGGGAAAAATTATGAATAATTTTTCTAAGTAATATTTCTTAAAATATATATTTTGTAAATATATATTGATGTATTTTTATTAAAGATATTATTCCGGAAAAGTCGATACAAAAATTAAGTATAAGGATACTTAACAAACACAATAAAAATACGTATTCTCGTACGTATAAATACACACCGGAATACGACACCAATACATGGCAAAAATATACAAGTATAAGAATACAAATACACCCATCCTTGGGAAGGATATTCATGTATAAATACATGAAAAGAACAAGTTAAAATACATTATTTTAACTAATATTCCAAAATTTTAATAAATATAATTTAAGTTAAAATATTTATTATTTTAACAAATAATTATATAACTTGGAATAATAGGGAAGAAACAAAGAAACGTAACTCAAAGACACTAATTAATACTAAGTCAAGTCACGACCCGCTCGTCTAATAGATCATAGTACGTTGTAGGTAGTCCTGTACATCAGAAGGAGCTTTGAGTTACAATTGATTACGAAGAACGCAAAACCGTGAGTTCATGTCCCCCTTTTCTTTTAACTGTTTTCAGTTTTATAATTTCGGGGGTGAAGTACATGTTACAAACTGTTTACAAATGTTTATATGTGGTATGGTTAGCTAAGGAAAGGTACTGCTAGATCATGTGATGGTGGGTACAATGCTTAAGACCATTAATCCTCGTAGTAGGACCGAGGGACATGAGTGATAGATCTATTTGGGTGTAGCAAGCCCACACCCATGTGGACCGGGGTTTGGCCCATGAGGTAACTATGTCTTCAAACTGAAGCCCGATGCAAAATCTGCTAGGTTTGAGCCTTCCTGCATCACGTCACACATATTAATGGCCTTGCAAACCATTAATGATTTGTTTTCCTTGATTGCTTTCATACCAGGGTTTATAAATACATACATACTTACTTATGATGATTACAAAGTTTATTCGAGCTCACACACTAAACACATGAACTCGCTCAACTTTTGTTGATGTTTTCAAAACTACATGTATTTCAGGAAACTAAATATGGATCTGGCGAGCGTTGAAGTTTTCAAGTGTTGTTTGGGATAAAAGATGTCATCCGGTGTCGAATGGTTTGGAGTGTGTATCCTATCCTGGATAGGATACATATTTTAAAGCCTAGTTTTCATTAGTGTCTTTTGAGAAGTCCTTATGGAACTTAAAACCTGTTGGTGTTGTATTTTAAACGTGAAGTCTGCGTTTGGGATTTGAAAACAATGTTGTTGTAATGTTTTAAATCTTAATTAATGGATGAATGTCTTGGTTTTATCATATAGTTGTTTGTTATGGTTGAATGCAATGATATTAAGCAAGTCCCACATAATCACGCTTCCGCAAAAGTCAGGGTGTGACAGTTTGGTATCAGAGCTTAGATTGTAGCGAACTAGGATTTCTTCTCGAGTCTAGACTACAATCATTAGGGCTCTCACGAAAATATTTTTTTTACAACATGTTTTCATTGCATATACGAAACGCCCAGATCCAGGGAACAAACGTTTTTACAAAAGGAAAGACAAGAAACACGATTGTAAGGTTACATTTGTGGTCTAGTCTGGGAGACTAGGAAGGATCTAAAGGATTTGTGAGGAATAATGAGGATACGTGATTTCATGATACATTGTCTTTAATTGCATGCTAAATGGTAGTGGTTAATATATGTGCATATGTTATGATTGTTCTGTTACAGACACTATGTCTTCATCCGAGAGCGGATTGTCCGACATGATGACCCTATGGCTATTGTTTCCGATGACGAGATCGCACCAGAGCCAGAGATCTTTACATCCGATACTGAGAGCGACCCAGATATGCTGTCAGGCGACGAGGACGACTTTCAGCCGTTCGCGTTGCCTGATTTTGGAGATAACTTACCGCTTTCTGATGGTATTCCAGACGAGGATCCTTTTGTTATTCCCATTCCAGTCCACGATCATCTTATCATCGGGCATCCCGATGGTGAGCATATTGTGGCATCGATCCTCGCTCCTGTTCCTTTAGTGGTCATCCCTCCTGAGGATTGGCCTTTTAATGATCTGTTTGATGATGATGTTGATCTGTTTGTTCAAGGTCCTCCTGATGATGCCCATGGTGATGGAGAGCTAGACGAGGATGTTGTTGCTATTCCATTTCCTGAGATCCCTGTTATTGAGTTGTCCTCTGATTCTAGTTTGCACCTTGTCTCGGATTCCTTTGAGTCTGTGACGTCTTCAGCCTTGCAGGCAGTTGGATTACGGCGCTATGCCACTGATTCTAATGATGATACGGCCATGTCAGCTGCACCATCCCCTCCACACGACCCCGAGCCTGGTCTTGAGCCAGATTTTGTTCCTGTTGATCAGCCTGATGTTGCACCTGCTGATCCTGAGCCCTTACCTGATCATGACCCTATTCCTTTTGGTTTACCAGACATTGCACCCCTTATACATAACCCAGTTCCTGCACCTGTTGACCCTCCTGTTGTTGAGCTATTTGTTCCTGCACCCGCACCCGCTGATGTTGCTCCTTTTCCTCCTGTGGAGACCAACGTCCATCGCACTGATTTGCCCCATCGTTGTCACACCCCAATTTCCACGTGTCTCACCGGTGGGCCCGGTGGGGGATTACTGTGACGATGTTGGCAACAATATAGTCAAACCACACAATTATATAATGCACAGCGGAAGCTTAAGATAAATATATAACTTCAACCTCTGGTTGTAATATCAAATGTATTACAGAAGTTGAATATATCCACAGCGGATCAAAAGTAATAAATATTGTTCATTCAGATGCAGCATCGAGTTTGCGAGACTATGTACGATGCTTAGGACGCCTAAACCAGCCCATTTCGTATAGTACCTGCACTTAATCTTTTTGGGGAAAATACGTCAGTTTACACTGGTAAATACATTCAACTGACACATTTGAAAATGTTTATTAAAAATTGATTTGAATGCACAAGGCACAAACTCTTTTATAACTTGGGAAAATTATAATAAAATCTTGTGAACGTTTTACATGTTCTTTTATGCGTTCAGTAGCCCGGGTCGTGCCGGGTTAAAGATTTATAGACACACCACATTGCGTAAAAACCGTAGTATAAAAACCAACGGCTACGTCTTTTAATTTAATGTCGACAATATATACCGGGTGTACGCCTACACCGGGATGTCGATGGTCGTGGCCATTTCGTAAAAATGATGCCAAGGATATCCGGGACAACGGTCATTAAACCCCCCAAAGGCTTTTAAGAAACAAAACTGTTTAAATGAGCCAATCATATTATTTAATTAACCACCTAAGCGATGGAAGAATATAATGCTCAATCAAGCGGTATTAATATACCGTAACCCAAGCCCATATAGGGGAAATAAGTTAAAGTATTTACCTTTGCAAGTATATTTCCTTAATTTGGATTAAATCACCGATAGCTTTTACTAGGGCTCCTAATCTGGAACGAAGGTTTTAATTAACCTCTTAGAATCCTAACGAGTCGTTATAATGGCCGTAGCCTAGACCGGTTGGTTCCGATATATATAGATATGGTTTAATCGCGCGAAAAGGCGAAAACCGAGAATGGAGTGTGATTCTGACCCAACAAGTTCAGAGACTTGTTTTATACGGGTTTATGGTTCACACTCTGGATTTTGGGGTTCAAATAATATAATTTGACCCGTATCGGCTAATTTATGAAAACTAGTTTCATAAGCCGAACCGTGCGCGTAATAGGCGAAACGGTTAACCATGAGAGTCGTACGCTTATTTCCTAAGTCAATATGCCTTAAATGGGTTGTGGTATCAGTAGGATACCTTCCGTGACGCCCGTAACGAGTTTAAGTTAATATTATGCCCCGTAGGGGCTTTTCGGTCATTTTAAAGACTTTTAAAAAGCTTTTCGAGTTCTTCAGGAAATCTGAGTTTCCCGAATCAGCTTATAAAGCTTAAAATACTTTATTTATTATTTAAAATCAGTAGCAACTGGAATCGGGTCAAAAGACCTTGTAGAACTCATGTTTTGGCCGAAAAGGGCATATTTGGTATTTACCGAACCGTAGCCATAACCGCAGGTTATGAGCGAGGTAAAAATTATTAAAAATCTTTAAAATTCCCAAAATATTATTTTAATACAGTGGGTAAAAGTTTTGGTGACGAAATCTTGGTTTAGATAGGTGTTATGCTAATTGCGCCGTTAATTACTAAAGTTTACTTCAAATGCGCCATTTAGCATAACTCTCATTCTAGACCTCGGATTGACGGGAAACTTTAAGGACATGCTTATAATTTAATAAGCAAGGTTCTGGTCCGTTCACGCGTCCGAATTACTCGTTTTAATTTCAAAAGGCCGTTACGGTCAACTTTTAGGCGAATGACGGAAATGCGCAAAAGACTCGGATAACTCATGAACCGATCACAGAGGTTTATACCGACATGTGACCTGGTCCTAAGAGAGTCCTAAGGCATATCTATACCTCACTAAAACGGGCCAGAACCGAAGTCAAAGTAAAAGTCAAACTTTTGCGACATTCGGCTCCGAACCGGGTCAATATAGCAAATGATCGATTCAAACGAGCGCAAACAAGTTTATATACTTAATATCATGTTTTATAAGTGTCAAAACAGGTTTCATAACATATACATTACAGATTATGCATAAATCGCTAAAATAGCTTTCTGTTGACTTTTTAACCGCACGTTTGACTCGATATTTGACATAGTTAGAGTGGTGATCAGGGGGAACCCTTTTAGAGGTTTATTACCCACATAATTACCTACTCAAAACTACTTTTGATCCGTCATAAGACTGAACCATTTGCAAGTTATTGTAATGACAACCGTTAGTTACGACGGTTGTGTTTATAGGCTAAAACTATGGAAATATAAGACCAAAATGGGTATGAACGACTTACAGCAGTTGTATCTTGCTTAGAGAGCAAAAGAGAATGCTAGAGAGCTTCTTAGAATGATCAGATAGAAGGGTTTGAGTTGTGTGAATGTTATGACTATAACATGGCTATTTATAGTGAAAAATGAACTCAAGATCAACACACAACAGCCTACAACTGATCATGGATGATGAGCATGTGTCCCCTGGAGCTATGGGTCAAGTGTAGGGTGCCCATGCCTCATTTATTGGAGATTTGGTCGTTCATAATGCTCAAAAGGCAAGAAGTTACAACTTTCTGCATCTGGGCACTTTACGCGACCCGCATGGAAGTTCCATGCTTGTTTAATGCGGGTCGCCTGATATTCAAATATCAGGCGCGTAATTTAGGAGGCTCGCGGCCCGCCTCAACTTATCCCATAACACAACGCGGGTCGCGAGAGGTCAGATTTCCAAAAATTTTAAATCTTTTGTAATGATTATCAGAATCCGGTAATTAATAACGAAATCTTTCGTAATGATTTACCTGACCTTTCGGGTTTGAAGGGGTAACTTTGCGGTTTGGCCCTCGGTTATTTACCGATAGGGGCCTCGTGTTATTTACCCGCATAATAAAGTCCCCGGTTAATTTATTAATTATTTGGAAAGTCTTAACTTTCACTGTTGACGCTTTTAACCCTTCTCATACGAATTTGAGTATAACTCTCTCGTTTTAAGGCGGAACTTCGCGGGATTTATACAGTATATTCTAGTGAGCGTATAATACTGTTACGAAGCCTTGGGAACGTTAAAGGGTCACTCAGAGGTATAATTAAACATGTTGACACAGTTAACCCCTGTAGCTCGTAATCTCTCACTTTCTTCCGCGTTTCGCTTCCGTACGATCTATGATTTATTCGTTTGAAGGTACAAGCGTTATTTAGGGTTACTATACAGTATATTTACCCTTGTTGACATTTATAACCCTTGAATTTATATACTTTCAAGGTTTGTCAAAATTAGTCCTTTATTTAATATCGATGCCACGTATAAACAAATGACACGTGTTAACACATTATTGGACACAAAAATTCGAGGTGTTACATCCTCACCCCCTTAAAATAAATCTCGACCCGAGATTTACTCAAATAAATAGGGGTACTTTTCTTTCATCGTAGCTTCGACTTCCCACGTATATTCAGGGCCTCTACGAGCATCCCATTTGACCTTTACAATCGGTACGTGCTTTCTGCGAAGCTTCTTTACCTGTCGATCCTCAATCGACAAAGGTTTTTCTATGAACTTTAAGCTCTCATCTATATGCACATCTGTATGCGGAATCACCAACGATTCATCGGCGAAGCACTTCTTGAGATTGCAGATGTGGAACACGTTGTGAATTCCATTGAGCTCCTCAGGCAAGTTCAATTTATAGGCAACTGATCCGACTCGTTCAATGACCTCAAAAGGTCCTATGTATCTCGGACTCAGCTTGCCCTTCTTTCCGAAACGCATCACCCCTTTCCAGGGTGACACCTTAAGTAATACCTTTTCACCCACTTCGAAGTGAAAATCCTTACGCTTTGGATCAGCGTAGCTCTTTTGCCTATCGCGGGCAGCATTGAGACGTTCCCGGATCTGGACAATCTTGTCCGTCGTCTGGAAAACTATCTCCGGTCCTGATAATTGGACCTCCCCTACTTCCGCCCAACAAACAGGCGATCTACATTTCCTACCGTATAATGCCTCGAAAGGCGCAGCCTTTATGCTGGTGTGGTAGCTATTATTGTAGGAGAATTCGATCAGGGGTAGATTCTTATCCCAGTTACCGCCTAAATCGATTGCACATGCACGAAGCATGTCTTCCAGCGTTTGGATAGTACGCTCACTTTGGCCGTCCGTCTGTGGATGGTAAGCCGTACTAAAGTTTAGACGCGTGCCCAAAGATTGCTGGAAACTTTTCCAGAAGTGAGATGTGTATCTAGTATCCCTGTCGGAGATAATAGACACAGGTATGCCGTGTAAGGCTACAATCTTATCAACATAAAGTTGGGCTAACATATCGGAGCTATATGTCTCCTTAATGGGTAGAAAATGAGCTGATTTAGTCAGCCTATCGACTATGACCCATATTGTATCGTTTCCTTTCCTGGTTTTGGGTAACTTGGTTATGAAGTCCATAGTTACGCATTCCCACTTCCACTCGGGAAGTTCAGGCTGTTGTAGCAAGCCAGACGGCTTTTGGTGCTCGGCTTTGACTTGAGCACAAGTCAAGCACTTTGCTACATGGGCGGCTACAGACTTTTTCAAGCCTATCCACCAATAATTTGCCTTTAAGTCTTGGTACATCTTGTCAGCACCAGGATGGACTGAGTATTTGGAACTATGGGCTTCCTGGAGAACAACATCTCGTAGTCCTCCATAAATCGGAACCCATATACGTCCGTTCAGCCTAAGAATTCCATCCTTGCTAAGAGTCAACTGCTCCTCAGTTACTCCCAGCTTTTCATTAGGGTAATTAGCTTCCAACACGGCCTCTCGCTGTGCAGCTAATATCCTCTCAATCAAATTGTTCTTGACTTCAATGCTCTTGGCATTGATTCGAATAGGTTTTACCCTTACTTTCCTGCTCAAGGCATCAGCGACTACATTCGCCTTGCCGGGATGGTACCTGATCTCGCAATCATAGTCATTCAGGGTCTCCATCCAACGGCGCTGCCTCATGTTCAACTCCTTCTGGTTGAACAGGTGCTGGAGGCTTTTGTGATCAGAATAAATCACAAATTTAATACCATAAAGGTAGTGCCTCCACAACTTCAGTGCAAATACAACGGCACCCAACTCCAAATCATGGGTGGTGTAATTCTTTTCGTGCACCTTTAATTGCCTTGAAGCATAGGCAATCACCTTGCCCTTCTGCATAAGCACACACCCCATGCCCGTGTGTGATGCATCGCAGTAAACTACGAATTCATCTGTACCTTCTGGTAATGTCAGCACAGGTGCGTTGCTTAGCTTTTGCTTCAGTATTTCGAAGGACTCTCGCTGCTTTGGGCCCCAAATGTACTTTTCTTTCTTTTTGGTCAAGGAAGTCAAGGGCGCAGCAATCCTCGAAAAATTTTCAATAAATCTCCGGTAGTATCCTGCTAACCCTAGGAAGCTACGGATTTCGGTAGGCGTCTTTGGCTCTTGCCAGTTCATGACTGCCTCTACCTTAGCGGGATCTACTTGAATACCACGCTCACTCACAACGTGTCCTAAAAACTGAACCTCTCGTAGCCAGAATTCACATTTCGAGAATTTGGCGTAGAGTTTCTCACGCTGTAGTAATTCGAGAATGCAACGGAGGTGCTTCTCGTGGTCAGCTTGGTTTTTGGAATATATAAGGATATCGTGGATGAAGACTATGACAAATTTGTCTAAATACGGCTTGCAGACGCGATTCATGAGATCCATGAACGCAGCCGGTGCATTTGTGAGCCCAAAAGGCATCACTAGGAACTCGTAATGACCATAGCGAGTCCTAAATGCTGTCTTGTGTACATCTTCATCTCTGACCCTTAGCTGATGATAGCCCGACCTTAAGTCGATTTTTGAGAAGTAGCTCGCTCCTTGCAGCTGATCGAACAGATCATCGATCCTCGGCAAAGGATATCTGTTCTTTATGGTAACTTTATTTAGCTCTCGGTAGTCGATGCACAACCGCATCGATCCGTCCTTCTTCTTTACAAATAGGACTGGTGCTCCCCAGGGAGATGAACTAGGTCTGATAAAACCTTTCGCCAGCAGTTCATCCAACTGGGTCCTCAGTTCTTTCATTTCTGTTGGAGCTAGCCTGTAAGGTGCTCTTGCTATCGGAGCTGCTCCAGGAATGATGTCTATTCTGAACTCCACTTGTCTATCTGGTGGCAAACCAGGTAGTTCTTCAGGAAAAACCTCGGGGTATTCAGAAATGACAGGAAGATCCTCGATCTTCGGCTTCGGTTCTTCAATTATCACCTGAGCCATGTAAATTACGCAGCCTCTGTTCAAACACCTTGAAGCTTTCAGCATAGATACGTCTTCGGGCAATCCGTACTGCGTATCCCCTCGAATGGTAAGCGATTCACCACTCGGAGTCTTTAGCACTATATGCCTCTTGCCGCAAATGATTTGGGCCTGATTACGGGATAACCAGTCCATGCCTAGCACAATGTCAAAACCCGCTAATTTGAAGGGAAGTAGAGATAAAGGAAAATAATGGTTCCTAATGGACATTTCACATCCTTCTAGAACAGTTGAGACGGTTTCTATCGTGCCGTCTGCTAACTCTACTTCGTATTTCGCATCAAGGGTTTTGATAGGCATATTTAGTAGTTGGCAAAATTTCTGGTCTACAAAGGATTTATCGGCGCCAGAATCGAATAGTACTCTTGCAAATATATTATTTACGAGGAAAGTACCTGTAAGCACGTTGTCGTTCTGGACCGCTTCCTTTGCATCCATGCGAAAAACTCTCGCATTTGACTTCTTTGTTTCTTCCGCCTTCTTGGCATACTTAGGGCAGTTATTCTTGATGTGCCCTTTTTCATTACAGCCATAGCAGGTTGCATCCTTGATTTTCTTGCACTCCACAGTCTTATGATCCTTGGACTTGCATAGTCCACAGGAAGGAGTCTTTGATTGCGACTGTGAATTTGATGCAAATCTGCATTTCCCAGAGTGGGGTTTCTTGCAGATCTTGCAGTTGGGCCTTTCACCAGTTTGCCCATCCTTCTTTGCCTCCGACCCTCTTTTGCCTTCACCGTTTCCACGGTGCTTCTTCCCTGATCTTCATGAGGTATCATCCTCACGTTTTCTCTTCTCAGCCTCCTTGTTCCTTAGTGTCCTTAGACGGACAGCGTCTAAGGTGAGAGACAAGGAGAGGTCAGTAACTGACCTGAAGATCGTCGGCCGAGAGGCCTTTACACTCGCCTTTTTTGCAGGCTCCAAGCCCCAATGAAACGTGCAATTCTTCGGGGTTCTGGTGTCACAAGGTATGGGACTAGGCGAGACATCGTATTGAAGCTCGTCAAATATGCCTGGCAGTCCAGGTTCGTCATCACCAGTGACACAAAGTCAGCCTCGATCTTCTCAACCTCATGCTGAGGGCAGTAGTTTTCCTTAATGAGAGCAATAAATTCCTCCTATGTCATTTTGTACAAAGCAGACTTACCAGATGCCTGCACCAACGCCCTCCACCATGCCAGGGCCTCGCCCTTAAATGACTGGGACACATATTTCACCACATCCCTCGCTGCACACCCGCTGATGTCCACAATAGTGTCCATCTCATCTAGCCAGGTGATACAATCAACAGCACCTTTCTCCCCTGTAAATTCCCGGGGCTTACACGATACAAAGTATTTGTAGGTGCAACCCTTAGCATTTGATGCATCAGTATATTCTCTATCGCGATGGACGCTGTTCTCAGTGGACGAGTGTTTGTCGTCATCTTTCTTGGGTTGAGAGGGTGGTTTGGAGTGTGTCTTTGGTTTAGAGGGTGGTTTTGACACGGTTCTGCCTTGGGACTCAGTATATTGACGATCAAGAGCTGCCTGAACAGCATTGTCAATCAGAGCCTTCAGTTGTGCGCCTGTCAGATGCACTGGCGCATGGTCGTATTCGTCATCATTAGTATGGCTATTCTCTCCATTGGGATCCGCCATTGTAACTTGAATCTGTTACAGACAAAATTTTATTCAGGAGATTATTATATAATTGTCTTTTATGACAATTTGTCAACCATGGTACAGAGACCATATTTGGTTAACTTATTACTTCATTACATATTAGGATTTGAATATATCCTATTTCAGCTATATAAATAGTATTGGCGGCATAAAGCCTAATCACGAGGATGTTTTATAATTTTAGCCGAGATTTCTGAGAATCAAAGGTATAGAGATTTGAACCGTAGTTATTTTATCTCTTTCTGACAGAGAGTCATAGACTACCACTGCCTTTTGTCTTTATAAGACAATTATTACGGCCCATAGGCACTACACGTCTAATGGATGTTTTTAATATGGTTGGCCCGTAGGCACTACATCTCTAGTGGATGTTTTAATATGGTTGGCCCGTAGGCACTACATCTCTAATGGATGTTTTAATAAGGTTGGCCCGTAGGCACTACATCACTAATGGATGTTTTTATAATACTGGCCCGTAGGCACTACATCACTAATGGATGTTTTAATAATATTGATCACCTTCATTGGTGATTTAACCCACGATTTATAAATCATTTAGTGGGGTTTTGAAATCCTTAAAGGATTATTGTATAAGAATGACGTGCGTGATTTTAACGAATCACATCTGCCATGATTGTTAACATGCGTACAGAGGTTAACAGGGAATCAGAATCTTTTCAATTAGGTCGTACCATCTTGACTGGATCTTAAAAGACACCAAGCTAGGTTTCACCTTTTAAGATTCTTTATCTAGGCAGATCAATATAAAAGGAATGGTTTTGATTTATTTTATACATATTAAAACAAAACTCATAACATACATTCCAAAATCTCAAATACAATTACATATTGCCCTTAAACGGGTTTTTCAAATAGTACATACCTCCATAGAGGTTTAAAAATAAGTGACAAGTCCACGCAGGGACTAATACAAGATAGATGTCCATGCAAGGACTAAAGATAAGTCCACGTAGGGACTGAAATACGATAAGTGTCCACGCAGGGACTTATTTCAAAGTAGAAATTACATTAGTACAACTATTAAGGGCTAATGGTCACGTTTCTTCTTTTTGCCCTTTAGTAGGTTCGCCAAGCCTTTGAGAAATCCTCGGTGGCTCTTTTTCTTTTCTTCGAACTCTCTCTCCACACGATCTAGTCGATGGAGTATCTCTTCCTGTTCAGGAGGAGAGAAACGTGGTTGTGGCGCTTGATGCGGAACTGGAGGTCTGGGAGGTATTGGATACCCATGAGCTGAGTAGTCCGGGGGTCCCATGTTTCCATGTGCTCCGTCAGGGTAGCGCGCATTATATCTTGCCGACACCACTTATGGGTCGCGCTCATAGCCGTAGTTGTATTGTGCTTGTGATGGTTCGAACGGGTTGTAAGCCGTTGGACCCGTGTAAGCAGGTATGGGTTGGTCATACCCAAATGGTGGCGAATTTTGCGCAGCTGGTGCGGAGTTCGCCTCCTGTATAGGACTTGAAGGTCCTTCTTCTTGTAGTGGCGGATAGTGGCTACTACTAGAATGTCGAGGAGTGCTGAAGTGGATACCCCCTCCTCTTCGTGTAGACATACGAGCATTTGTCCTCCTACGCCTTGGCGGATCAGGTATTACTGGTTGCGCCGGTGGCGGAGGTGGTGGCGTAACTGCCTCAAAGCGTGAATCCTCAGAGGGATCCTGTGGATGTCGCGGTTGTTGAGATGTCTGTTGAGGTGGCGTGTAGTACCACTCATGTCGGTCAAACATCGCTTGGAAACTGTCAGGTCCTTGATAGGGTGTGCCATGGAAGGATGACCCATCAGAGACTTCTATCGGATGCGTGGGCGTACCACGCGCAGGTTCAGTTGGATCAGTATCTTCATCCATATGGTCCTTGGAGAAATGATCTTGTGGCCCTAGTGGAACAAAACCTGAAGGTTCCTGTATGTAGTCGGCTGGATTAAACTGACCTATGTAGTAAGGAGTAGGGTCATCGTAATTTCGGTGCGATACCGAACGTTGTAGAGATATGAAGGAAGGTTGTGGGTTGTTGGGATCATTTTCTGAGTTTGGTCCAAAAGAGTGCCGGTAGGATGGCGCCGAGCTGTGCGAAGTGGAATGCCTCGCGGGTTCGTAAAGATCTCTTCGTCGTTGTGGCTCTTCGCTCCGTGTCATCGAAGGATGTCTTGTACCAGATGGTCCAGCTTCGTTATCGTGATGTGTCATGACTTCTCCTCTGCCTCTTCTTCCTCTTCCTCTTCCTCGGAATATAACAGGTGGCATTTTCCTGCTCCAAAAATTATTAAAAATCGAATTGGAAATAAAGACAAAAAGGAGTATCAATCCGAATTTGTCCTAACTTATTGTCTAGACTCAAGTATGTGCAAATTGTGTCATTGAGATTAAACACAATAGGGTAGTGTTTAATTCACTCAATGTTGGCTCTGATACCAACCTGTCACACCCCAATTTCCACGTGTCTCACCGGTGGGCCCGGTGGGGGATTACCGTGACGATGTTGGCAACAATATAGTCAAACCACACAATTATATAATGCACAGCGGAAGCTTAAGATAAATATATAACTTCAACCTCTGGTTGTAATATCAAATGTATTACAGAAGTTGAATATATCTACAGCGGATCAAAAAGTAATAAATATTGTTCATTCAGATGCAGCATCGAGTTTGCGAGACTATGTACGATGCTTAGGACGCCTAAACCAGCCCATTTCGTATAGTACCTGCACTTAATCTTTTTGGGGAAAATACGTCAGTTTACACTGGTAAATACATTCAACTGACACATTTGAAAATGTTTATTAAAAATTGATTTGAATGCACAAGGCACAAACTCTTTTATAACTTGGGAAAATTATAATAAAATCTTGTGAACGTTTTACATGTTCTTTTATGCGTTCAGTAGCCCGGGTCGTGCCGGGTTAAAGATTTATAGACACACCACATTGCGTAAAAACCGTAGTATAAAAACCAACGGCTACGTCTTTTAATTTAATGTCGACAATATATACCGGGTGTACGCCTACACCGGGATGTCGATGGTCGTGGCCATTTCGTAAAAATGATGCCAAGGATATCCGGGACAACGGTCATTAAACCCCCAAAGGCTTTTAAGAAACAAAACTGTTTAAATGAGCCAATCATATTATTTAATTAACCACCTAAGCGATGGAAGAATATAATGCTCAATCAAGCGGTATTAATATACCGTAACCCAAGCCCATATATGGGAAATAAGTTAAAGTATTTACCTTTGCAAGTATATTTCCTTAATTTGGATTAAATCACCGTTAGCTTTTACTGGGGCTCCTAATCTGGAACGAAGGTTTTAATTAACCTCTTAGAATCCTAACGAGTCGTTATAATGGCCGTAGCCTAGACCGGTTGGTTCCGATATATATAGATATGGTTTAATCGCGCGAAAAGGCGAAAACCGAGAATGGAGTGTGATTCTGACCCAACAAGTTCAGAGACTTGTTTTATACAGGTTTATGGTTCACACTCTGGATTTTGGGGTTCAAATAATATAATTTGACCCGTATCGGCTAATTTATGAAAACTAGTTTCATAAGCCGAACCGTGCGCGTAATAGGCGAAACGGTTAACCATGAGAGTCGTACGCTTATTTCCTAAGTCAATATGCCTTAAATGGGTTGTGGTATCAGTAGGATACCTTCTGTGACGCCCGTAACGAGTTTAAGTTAATATTATGCCCCGTAGGGGCTTTTCGGTCATTTTAAAGACTTTTAAAAAGCTTTTCGAGTTCTTCAGGAAATCTGAGTTTCCCGAATCAGCTTATAAAGCTTAAAATACTTTATTTATTATTTAAAATCAGTAGCAACTGGAATCGGGTCAAAAGACCTTGTAGAACTCATGTTTTGGCCGAAAAGGGCATATTCGGTATTTACCGAACCGTAGCCATAACCGCAGGTTATGAGCGAGGTAAAAATTATTAAAAATCTTTAAAATTCCCAAAATATTATTTTAATACAGTGGGTAAAAGTTTTGGTGACGAAATCTTGGTTTAGATAGGTGTTATGCTAATTGCGCCGTTAATTACTAAAGTTTACTTCAAATGCGCCATTTAGCATAACTCTCATTCTAGACCTCGGATTGACGGGAAACTTTAAGGACATGCTTATAATTTAATAAGCAAGGTTCTGGTCCGTTCACGCGTCCGAATTACTCGTTTTAATTTCAAAAGGCCGTTACGGTCAACTTTTAGGCGAATGACGGAAATGCGCAAAAGACTCGGATAACTCATGAACCGATCACAGAGGTTTATACCGACATGTGACCTGGTCCTAAGAGAGTCCTAAGGCATATCTATACCTCACTAAAACGGGTCAGAACCGAAGTCAAAGTAAAAGTCAAACTTTTGCGACATTCGGCTCCGAACCGGGTCAATATAGCAAATGATCGATTCAAACGAGCGCAAACAAGTTTATATACTTAATATCATGTTTTATAAGTGTCAAAACAGGTTTCATAACATATACATTACAGATTATGCATAAATCGCTAAAATAGCTTTCTGTTGACTTTTTAACCGCACGTTTGACTCGATATTTGACATAGTTAGAGTGGTGATCAGGGGGAACCCTTTTAGAGGTTTATTACCCACATAATTACCTACTCAAAACTACTTTTGATCCATCATAAGACTGAACCATTTGCAAGTTATTGTAATGACAACCGTTAGTTACGACGGTTGTGTTTATAGGCTAAAACTATGGAAATATAAGACCAAAATGGGTATGAACGACTTACAGCAGTTGTATCTTGCTTAGAGAGCAAAAGAGAATGCTAGAGAGCTTCTTAGAATGATCAGATAGAAGGGTTTGAGTTGTGTGAATGTTATGACTATAACATGGCTATTTATAGTGAAAAATGAGCTCAAGATCAACACACAACAGCCTACAACTGATCATGGATGATGGGCATGTGTCCCCTGGAGCTATGGGTCAAGTGTAGGGTGCCCATGCCTCATTTATTGGAGATTTGGTCGTTCATAATGCTCAAAAGGCAAGAAGTTACAACTTTCTGCATCTGGGCACTTTACGCGACCCGCATGGAAGTTCCATGCTTGTTTAATGCGGGTCGCCTGATATTCAAATATCAGGCGCGTAATTTAGGAGGCTCGCGGCCCGCCTCAACTTATCCCATAACACAACGCGGGTCGCGAGAGGTCAGATTTCCAAAAATTTTAAATCTTTTGTAATGATTATCAGAATCCGGTAATTAATAACGAAATCTTTCGTAATGATTTACCTGACCTTTCGGGTTTGAAGGGGTAACTTTACGGTTTGGCCCTCGGTTATTTACCGATAGGGGCCTCGTGTTATTTACCCGCATAATAAAGTCCCCGGTTAATTTATTAATTATTTGGAAAGTCTTAACTTTCACTGTTGACGCTTTTAACCCTTCTCATACGAATTTGAGTATAACTCTCTCGTTTTAAGGAGGAACTTCGCGGGATTTATACAGTATATTCTAGTGAGCGTATAATACTGTTACGAAGCCTTGGGAACATTAAAGGGTCACTCAGAGGTATAATTAAACATGTTGACACAGTTAACCCCTGTAGCTCGTAATCTCTCACTTTCTTCCGCGTTTCGCTTCCGTACGATCTATGATTTATTCGTTTGAAGGTACAAGCGTTATTTAGGGTTACTATACAGTATATTTACCCTTGTTGACATTTATAACCCTCGAATTTATATACTTTCAAGGTTTGTCAAAATTAGTCCTTTATTTAATATCGATGCCACGTATAAACAAATGACACGTGTTAACACATTATTGGACACAAAAATTCGAGGTGTTACAATCGTCTTCCTTCAGGACATACCCGCGCCCTGTCCAGGGGAAGGTACTTCAGGCCAGCAGCCTAGTCATGATCCTTATGTCTCAGCAGCTTTTTCTCAGGCCCCTTAGTCTACACCGTTTGCTCCATTTACTTCTTCAACACTGGATGAGCCATTTCGATGGTCCCCACCGTATACCATGCCGACCTTAGACCCCTACCATCCCACGCATTTTGTTGGCTATACACAGGACGGGTTACTTTATTCGCTTCAGCTTCGATTTGAAGTTATGAGTCGCAGAGTCTTGGAGCTTGACTCGACACCGCGTCCTTTACCGTGTCCTTGTCAGCCTATTTTCGTACCCCCTCGTTCATCACCCTCTCCTTTTGCACGTCCGCTTGCTCCTCTTACTCCTTTTCCAGAGCATGATGCTCGATTCTTTACTGTTGAGCAGCAGGTCCGCTACTTGCTTCGTCATGTGTGCAAACTCGAGGAGGAGCTCGCACATGTTCTCAGTTTGCTTTTCCTCCCTCCTCCACCTCCGCCATCAGTACAGTAGGTTTTTGGTCTTATGCAGATGCATTACCTGTGACGAGAGCACCACTATTGAGCTGAGCTTGTGAAGCCTTTTGGAGATCACTTTTGATTGTATGAATTTTGTAGATTGGTAGACTTATTGGATAAAGGTAGTGTGACCCTGTGTTCCTTTTGATATGATTGTGAAGCATGTAACAATACTTTGTGGTCGATGATTAATGAAAGCTCAATCGTGATGTTCTCATTAATTACGCTGTTGATTTACTTGTTTATGTTATGATTGTGTTGTTGCTTGATTGTTTGATATGATGATTTATTATGTGTATGTATATACAACCTCTAGACAACTATATACATTTCCTGAACAAATAAGACCTGACCAATCCGTTCTCCTTCTTAAAAGATGCCTCCTCAAGAGATCATTCGGTTGCCCATGAGCGAGGCAGAATTACAAGCGCACATCACACAGGCCATCGCACGACACGAGGTTCTTTGCTACTGACACAGCGGAGGTACCTCAGGGAATAACCCACCTAACGCTAATGTTTAAGTCACCTAAGACACATTACAATACGTTTGGACATTTCTGAGTGTGCTTTGTTAATGCCTTCTGTGAAGGATGTTGCTTTTACAGGCTGCACCTACAAGCAGTTTTTGGACTGCAAGCCTCTGAACTTCGACGGCACTGGAGGTGCCGTAGCTTTTGTGAGATGGGTCGAGAATATGGATTCGGTTTTACGAATGAGCAATTGTACTCCAGAGCAACAAGTCACGTACATTTCTGGACTGTTTCAAGATGGGGCTCGGTCATGGTGGAACCTTCAGGTTCAGACGTTGGCCGAGACTGTTGCGTATGCTTTGTCATGGAAGCTGGAAATTGAATTCTGGAACCTGGAGATGGAAGGTCCAAAGGTGGTGGAATATGTGCAGCGACGTCACGATTTGTCGCGAGTTGTTCCATATCTGGTGGAACCAGAGTTTAAGAGGATAGAACGATTCATCTGGGGATTGGCGCCTTAAATTCTGAGCTTGATGACAGCAACAACGCCTCCATCAACTATCGATGCGAGTAACTTAAGTGTGGCGCTCACTAAAGAGGCGATTAGATTGGAAAAACTTTCAACCTCTGAGGAGAAGAAGGAGACTCATGTGGAGTCATCCGGGAAGAACAAAAGGAAGCTCACTGATTTCCAAGAAGGTGCTTGGGCGAATAATAACAACAAGGCCAAAAAGGGAAAAGAGTACATGGGTAACCTACCTAAGTGCGGCAACTGTCAACGACATCATACCGGGCAATGTAGATATGGAAAATATTATAACTGTGGCAAAGTGGGGCATGACAAGGAGACGTGTTGGCGTGGTACTGGACATGGAAACGAAGGTCAAGATGGTAGCGGAAATCGCGGAGGAAACAACAACAACGACTATCAGGGCAGAAACAGTAATGATCAAGAACAAGGTCAAGGTTGTGGTGGCATAGGGCATTTCAGAAAGGTTTACTTGGGAACTAAGCCAAAATGTGATGAGTGCAAGTTTCACCATGAAAGTCGATGTCTGAGGCCTTGGTGCGATAGGTGCGGAAAGGAAGGACACAACAAGGATGCCTGCTGGGCGAAGTATTCCAGACAAGGAGGAAATGATGATGGCAACGAAGACGGAAATGAAAGTGCTAGAGTTCCGGGCTGCTACAAATGTGGGGACGTGGGGCACTTTAGGAAAGATTTGTGACAACTGCCACTTTACGGTAACTTTCTTACACTTAAAATACTCATTTTTAGCTACATTTTTTATTCATTTTGAATATCCGAACTGCTTATTTCGTGACATACACTTAGAATACTCAAGGAATACTTACTTAGGATGCATATGATCCATTTTTATTAAGTACATTTGAAACAATTTAAACAATGCATCGAAACTACTAGAAAAGCACCTAATAAACTAGTATTCTGACGAAAACGCAGAATCCGCAGAAATCATCTAAACAACATCTTTAGGACTTAGACGAAAGTCCAACATCTTATATATATTAAACCCTAACTAGGAATACAAGGGTTTGATTTAAAACCTTTCCGAAGTCCGATAACACTAAAAATTGCCCGAAAAGCACTAAAAGCGACGATTTCAACACTTTTCCGCAAAAATTCTGCAAAATCAGCTTTCTAACATTTTTACGACATGTAAAAATATTATTTAACATAGAATTCATGTGAGGATACATTCGGGTATCATCCGAGCCAATAACTACATCAATTCACACAAGTTACGCAACTTAGCGTTCAAATAACATCTAACCGAAACAATTCGAAACGAATGTCCGAACAATATCAAATATTTTTTTAATGGTCATCTAGTGTTAATTGGATCATCATGGTCTAGTAATGATCATTTAACACCCTTTAAACACCTAAACACTTAAATTTATAAACTTCCTAAAACAACTACCTAAAGATTCTAACATTTTTACTAAGTAATTCAAGAAGCAAAAACAAAGGGAACCCCCCTATTCACGGTTGCAACATCCCCCATGTGGGACCCATTTTCTTTCAACTTGTTACCATAATATCTAGATATTTTACTTCTTGTTGCAACTTGATGCAAGTGGTGAAAGATGATCATTGTAGCAACTAGTTACTAACACTTCTAACCTTTTCATTCATACTTTTCACCTTCCATTTTCACAACACCAAAAGCTCCCAAACATACCCCCATTTTCAGCCCATATACACCATCACCACATCTTCATTTTCAAGCTATTTCAAGATGATCAAGAAGCATTTTTATGGAACTTAGGAGGATCTAAGGCAACCACAAGTTGAAGCAAGCATTTCCATCCATCTTAGAGCTTTCAACCATCAAATCTTCATCTTCTTTGCTTTTCATTTTCACTTAGATCATCCCTAGCCAAGAGCTAGAAGTGAGTCTTCTAAATCCTTTTTTTTTTCATACTTATTTATGTATTTATTGTTTAAAGAACAAGTTATAACTAAAACAATCATACAAAATAATATGAAAATACAAAGAAGCAAAATAATAATCATGATATAAAAGTGTGTTTATGTTGTGATTTATTGATGATTACTTGCATATTTGATCTAGTTTTGATGATTAGCATACAAATAACTTGTTAGATGATGTTTAAAAACATAATCTAACAAGTGTACATGAAAATGTTTAAGGGTTTTGTTAAACATAAATGTTTAGATGGATGATCATAATCTTTGATGTTGTTAAAGTATGTAAGGTTTTTAACTAAAAATAATACTTTTACAAAGTTATAAAAAGAAACATACAAGATGGATTTTTATAAAAAGCTTGTTAAAACTAAAAGTAAAGTATGATTTTTGAACTAGTAAACATATGTAAAGATCATACCAAAACCCTACATGATTATGAGTTCATCTTGTTAAGTTATGTTATAAATCTCATATGTTTTTATTAAGAAAAATATGAGAAGATTAGTGGTGATTTTATAAGAAAAAGAAATGTTTTTATTAAACATGGCAAAGTCCATATTTCTAATAAAATATGGCCAAGTTTTCTTAAAAATCATAAGTTATAAAAACTATTATTTTTGACAAAATCTTTATTAGATTAAAAAGATTTTAAAGAATAGTTTTTATAAAAGCAAGTTTGATATAAATATATATTTTTGAGAAAATATATATTTTTGGGAAAATATATATTTAGTTAACTTAACAACTTATGTGCTATGTGTTATTTGTTTGTATTAGTTATATTTATGATAACTAGGAACTTGAATACAATGATACAAATGAACACAATGTACATTTTGACTAAAGTCTTACAAGACTACATTTAAATGCACCTTATAAACAACTTACGGACATTCTGAGCCTTCGAACACAACTTATGTTCAAAACGGACGACGGCCAAATCTATGAACATATCGCCATTCCGAGGAGTTACTACGACGTTTAGGCGATCTTTCGACACGAATACATACAAATCACCGACAACAATATCCGGATGTTTTGAAACTTATAAAAACTATTATGTATTCTTTTAACTAAAAAGCCTATACTTAGTAATTTTTATAAAAATGAAAGAATATATTTTTAACAAATGGGCTATTTTACAAATGGGCTTATTTTTAACAAATGGGCTTATTTTATAACAAATGGGCTATTTTACAAACGGGCTTATTTATAACAAAGGGACTATTTTACAAATGGGCTTATCATCCTAATTGGGCTTAACATAAATACATGGGCTAGGCCCAATATCAAGACTCATGGGCTAAGCCCAAAACCAAACATATGGGCCAAGGCCCAATAACATTAAGCCCAATAATATTTAATCCCAACACTATTTAGGCCCAACACTATTTAGGCCCAACACTATTGAGGCCCAACACTATTTAGGCCCAACACTATTTAGGCCCAACACTATTTGAGCCCAAATAACATAAATTGTTGGGCTAAGCCCAATGACAAATAATTGGTAAAAATCACAATTATACAATTTACTTATACAAAGACACGAAATCAAGAAGACAAGACCCGATGATACAACTCACAAGATACAAGATTACATATATATATTTGGTGAAATATATATATATAACAGTTTAACAATTCATACATCTAATACGCAGTTCAACGAACAATAAAGACATACAAGTCTTACACATATTTAAGACACGAGACTTATACTCAAGTCATTTACAAAGACCGAAGTGTCTAACAAATATAAGAACATTTGTAGGTCGCAACCTTGTTTAAGACGACCACGCGTAAGATCACAAACACTTATCATTCACGGACGCAATACTGTGAGTTCATGTCCCCTATTCATTTAAATGTTTTACAACTTTACAACTATCGGGGAAAATACATGTTTAATCGTATGTTAAAGTTAGGGAATGAAACACCTTAGATCATATGTGAATTAGGGTTATACATCTAAGCACCATTAATCTAGTTTGGACCTAGGTACATGTGGTTAGATCTAATGGGTTTTGGCGAGCCCCACTCTTGGTCGTGGACCCATACAGAAGAGTGCTTTTGTGTCCCAGTCGATAGGAGTCGACATAAAATCGTCTAGGGTTGGATTGCTTCCTTTTTCGTCACACATATTAATGTCCTTGCAAAACATTAATGATCCACGATTTCATTGACGCTTTACATACTACAACTTACATTTTAAATACATCTTTTACAACTAAACTGCATGAATTCACCAACTTTTGTTGATGTTTTCCAAACTTAACATGTATTTCAGGGAATTAATGGACCATGTCGGGATTCATAGTCAAGATAACAAGTACCGGAACTCCATGCCATCTTTTGGAGGGTTTATCTATTATATTCCGCCTCTTTGCGGCAATGTGATGGTTTAAACCTTAGTAGTTTATTTTCATTTTGATGTATGAAACAATAACACTTTACTTTTATGTTAATGGTTTGTAACGGAAACACTAACTTATGTTGTGATCTTTTGAAAACAATTATGTAATGGCAATGGAGTATGTTTATTCATATAGTTTGTTCATGTACATCGATATTTATGCAATGAAAACCATACAGATCATACCTCGCGCTTCCGCTATGAGCGGGTGTGACAGGTTGGTATCAGAGCATCGATTGTAGTGAACCAGGATTCTTTCTCGAGTCTAAGTCTACAATCACTAGGGATCTCTCACGAAAACCATTTAAACACAAACAAATGTTTTCATTTGCATAAACATTTTTCATGGTCCATTTTCAACAAGAATTCATCTCATACAAATCAAGCAAGGACATTAGTGTCTTAGTCATCTAAATGATAGACATGCAACTTTAAGTTAATCCACACAACACAATTAGGATAACTTAAAATGAACTTTATGTGAAAAATACATTTCATGTATATATGTAAAGTAACAAATAATCATACGTGTCGAACAACTTATTTCTCAGGTCACCATGTCTTCATCTGAAGGTGGCAACGTATATGACGACATAGACCCAATGGAGATTGTATCCGACGATGATTAAGTACCGGAGGTTCAGGTCATCTTATCTGATAGCGACTCTACATCTGACAGCGACATGGACGACTTCCAACCATTCGCACTTCTGGGCGACATCATCGATGATGATGTGTTAGCTATTCCTCCCCCACTTAACGATATAGTTATTATAGGTCACCCGGAGGGTGAACATGTAGTCGAGGTTATACCCTTAGACGTCGCTCCACTTGACGTTATGCCATTTATCGTCGACCTCGACGATGACGATGACGTCGTTCCGGTGATTCCAGTGGATCACATGGATGCTGATTTGGGAGACGGAGAAGTTCACGATGTGGTTATTTTAGACATTGCATCACCAGTGGTCTCGGTGATCGATATTTCGTCTGATGCAGATACCTACTCGGATGCTTCCTCTTATGCATCCGTTACTTCGTCTGCTCTGCAGGCCATTGGCCTACAGCGAAACCCAGACTTTGGGGATGACGTCATGCCAGCAGAGCCAGTCATCCCTGCACCTATTCCAGTCCCTGCACCAGATGCATCTCCTGAGCACATTCGCCTCATATGCTTCGCACCTATCATACCACCTACTGGTCACACCGATGAGGCCGGGCCATCCAGACATGCCCACATACCACCCAGTGATATGGACCTATACTATCAGCAGTTTTGCTCAGTCCCACAGGTCCCTGCCGAGCCTCTTACTATGCCACACTCTCCACCTCA